>NC_133346.1:1575111-1675111 GCF_030506205.2 Paramisgurnus dabryanus | reverse complement strand
AACACTGTTTACTTCTGTCTAGGGCTGAAAAATTCCAGGGATTTTCAAAGCTGGAAACTTTCCATGGGAATTAATTGGAATGTATGTGAATATATGGGAATATTTGGGAATGTATGGAAATGAATGAGATTTAATGGGAAATTATGGGAATAAACTGGGAATTTAAAAAAATGCAGAGTTGCCTATAACAGGGAACTTAAATGTACTTAAAAGATTTTGCCGCATAATTGTATAAGATATAGTTTAAGTAAATTTTCCCTAAATTTCCAATTAATTCCCATAATTCACGTTTAATATCCAATTTGGAATATTTCCAAAATTCCCCAGATTAAGTTCCCATAGATAGTTTTCGGAAATGTACTAAAATCTCAACCTTGGATCAATCTAAACTTATTTCTGTTTAGCAGAAACAATTGAAATGAAAAGAGAACGACAGAAGAGATCTTTTGCCCTTTATTTTCAGTGGTGTAACGATTACTCAAAATGAGGGGGTGGTTTCCCGGACAGGGATTAGTTTAAACCAGGACTAGGCCTTAGTTTAATTAGGAAATATAACTAGTTTTAACAAACATGTCTTACTAAAAACATTACCTGTGTGCATTTTGAGGCAAAACAAAGTGCATTGATGTATTTTAAGATATGTCAGTGCCAGTTGTTTGTACAGCTCTTACATTTTTATTTTATTTTAGTCTAGGACTAGTTTAATCCCCGTCTGACAAACCACCTCTAGATCCTATAGGAGAGTTTCCCAGACAGGGCTTAAGTCTAGTACCAAACTAAAATGCATGTTTTAACACATCCAAAAATATTTATGTGCCATTATTTTTTCTCAAAATGAATGCCAGTAATATTTTATGTAAGGTATGTTTGTAAAAACTACATAAAGGTCTAGTCCTGGATTAATCTAAACCCTGTCCAGGAACCCACCTTTATGGGGTGGTTTCCTGGACGGGTCTTATCTTAGTTCTAGAATAAAATGCATGTTTGGGCTGTCTGAACTGAGATCAAGATGCACACCAATAAGTTTTGGTTTTGCAAGGTATGTTTGTAAAAAATAACTTGAATGTTTGTATATAACAAAGGTCTAGTTCTTGATTAAACTAAACCACCGCTGTGTGTATTACATCCTTTAGTTGTGAGCGTTCTTGTAGTTTTATACATAGTGGTGTAAATGTTGTGCACCTGTGTTCCTAAACAATCGCCTCATTCATTTTGGTCTGATTGTCCTATAGCACAAACTTGAGTTCTCATTGTAGCATAAGGTTTCCTGCTTTGACTATATGTGACCTGTATAGTTTACTATCACAGGTGGTAAAACCTGTTTCTGTTGACAGGTTGGGGGATGGCAGATTCTGCTCTTGGTTTCTGGGTGTGGTTTGTTGGGACAAGTTTCACGTATGCAAGCACATATGTATATTTATTATGGTTTTTGTTTTGTTATATTAGTGAAGTATTGGTGAATATTTTCTCTGCATTTGTGGTGCAAGTGTATATAGGTATATATTTTTTTTATTTGATATGGAAGATAACCGTTTGTGCAAATATGTGGTAAAATGTCAGCGTACATACTGAGTGTGTGAATATAATATTATGATGTCAAGAAGATTTTTAGCTTTAAGACAAACATGGATTTTGGTGTTGTCTTTTTTTGTTCAGCGCATGATTATTTGTTTGGGGGGAAACCGGTTCAACCAGAAACCGAATGTGGAATGAGACAAATGTGAAGTAATCGAGACATTTGTGTGCCAGAATTAAAAATATCTTTGAGGTTTTGCAGTATTTGTTTGCTGCCTCAGGACAGACATGTTTAAACACATCTGCTGTTTGCACCTTCATCCAAAGAATCCAGCCTGAGCCCTAAAATTGTTTTTGTGCCGTTTAAACTATTATGGTTTGTTTGAGTTGAGTTTTTAAAGCAGCCAAAGATTAAAATTACAAGATACTTACGTCCATCATCTTTTAGACTAACATATTTTAAATGCCTTTGCTCTTCCAAGCTTATAATAGTAGAAAAAAATTGATCCAGGAACAACTTTTAAGCCCAAAAAAAGTGCATTGATCCTCCACATGGCTCCAAGGGGTTAATAAAGGTCTTCTGCACGTAATCAATGTGATTTTGGAAAAAAACTCAATTTTTTATTAACTATAATAACTTGCTTCTGTTAACGACTCCATCTTGGACTCATGTGAAGCTAGTTACTATAGTTTATAAAGTTTAAAATATGCATAATTCTCTTACAAAATCCTGCACCTAATTAACTCCTGGGAGTCGTGTGGATTACCCTTTATGAAGGATGGATGCACTTTTTCTGGGCTTGAAAGTCAGAACAGAAGTTGGTCCCTGATCAATATTTTTTCCCATTATAAGCTCGGGAAAGCGAGGACATTTACTAAAATAACTCCAAATGTGTTCGTCTGAAAGATGATGGGCATCTGTATCTTGGATTGCTTGAGGGTAAGTAAATCATGGGGTAATTTTAATATTTGTTTGGAGTATCGCCCGTGACAGAAATGCATTTAAGACAGCACAGACTCATTATGAATCCTTAAACTTTATGTCCATGTTTATGTTGCATTTAAATTTTCCACATGTAGCTTTCCAACAACTGTTTTCATTCCTTTCTCTCAGGTTAATAATGTGAATGAAGCTCCTGATGCGGAGGTGGCAAGCTATCCAATGAAGTATGGTGGTGATTTTGATGACAACAGCTCAAGTTATGCCAAACCTCCTCCGTTTGAAAGTCCTATGTAAGTACAACCCTTTAATAAATGTTCGTCTGAACGCCCTCATTCGGTTCTTAATCAGAAAATAAACGTCTGACAGATGAAGTCGTTCATTGTAATGTCATTTGGGTTGGTTCTTAATGACCCTGTGATACTGTTGCCAACTGAAATTGTATTGCTCGGTCATATAATGTTTTTTTTTTTGTGACCTGATTATATGTAATCTCAATTTATGATTCTTTAAACTGAAGGACCTGATTGAAAGCAAGCAGTATGGCAGTGCTGATAAAACCACAACATTTTATATCTTTCACATTCTTTCTCTCCGTCTTTGTCCGAGTCCGTTCCTCTCAGACAGATTTCTCAACAATCTATATCTGGGTTTTTTGTAATGCTTTGTGGAAAGATATACACACAACACAGCTGTAATGATGACTGGAGGAATGAAAACAATGTTTTGGTAATAAATAAAAAGTGAAATCTCACCAGCATTGTCATCATTGTAAAACCTGCTAGCTAACCAAGTGATCTTTGTTTAAAACATGGTTTTAACCTGTTGGGTTTATTTTGTTATCAGTCACACGAAAAAAAAAGACTTGCACATGATTGTGTACTGTTTGAGAGAGTAATGGCATTTGTGTTTGTGTTGTTTAGGCCGGCTGACAATGTACTCCCCAACCGCAGTTCAGTTCCTCTTAGCAGCGGCTCGGAGATGAACAGCTCCGTCGGGCGCCCGAAAAAACGACGTGCTCTCCGACCAAGAACCGCTGATGGGCGAGACAACGACACGGAATACAACTCGTCTGGAGATGAGCTGGACGATGACGACTTCTCCAGGTAAATTATCTTTTAAAACTGACCTAATCATTCATAATGTAATGTAGTCTCAGTTGATAAATATAAAACGGCAACTGGTTACTTTACCAGCATTTAACTGATAACATGGGATAGGTTATGAATGCTAGTAGTATTATAGCAGTATGAATTTATGCTGTGGCAACCATGAGGAACATTACAGTTTGATTATTTTTGCATATGATCATCACTTTTACTTCCTAGTGGAAAAAAATCGTTTCTCCTCGCATAGTACTTTATGAAATGTTTGTTTTTCCAGTGAATTTCCACCCATTGTTAATCTGGATGAGAGAGAAGAATACAAGCATCTGTTTGACCAAGACCTTCAGGAGTATAAAGATCTCCAAGCTGAGATGGACCAGATCAACAAACGTTTGGCTGAGGTGGATCGTGAACTGGATGATCTTCAGCAGGGTAGTCCACAGTTCCTGGTATGCAACATCTTTAGGAGCTTTATTAAGCTTTATTCTCGTTAGATTCTTGTTTCTGCAGTAGGTTTATAGTAAAATATTGAATATTACCATAATATATATAGTGCTTAAAGGTGCCATAGAATGTAAAACTGTATTGATGTAAGCATATTTAAATAAGAGTTCTGTACGTGGTAATGACATATCATGAGCCTCAAACACGATTGTTTCTTATGTAAACCTTGTGCATCCAAAAGACTGCTGGAAAACAGACCAATCTCAACGTAACACCAACTGTGATGTTACAGTTGAGATGTACGACCCAACATTAAATTACACATTAAATTAACTACAATGTTGTTACAATGCTAAAAACAAAGTTGTGACTGCGGCTGATCTCCAAACAATTGATTATTCCTCAAAATCTGTATCTTCATCTGATACAGACTCAAACATAAGATCTGTTTACACACACACAGAGCTACTGAAGGAGCTGCTCTGAAAAATCAGCCAATCAGAGCAGAGCTCATCATTATTATTCATGATCCTTTCAAATAAGGTAATAATAGACCATTTCATTCTAAAAGGCAAATGGTTATAAATGGACATATAAAACTGACTCTGGATCATTTTTGCACTTAATAAAGCCACAAACCTTCAATCAGAGAATAATTTAACAGATTATTACAATGCATTCTTTGGCACCTTTAATAAATTTTTATATATATATATATATATATATAAGAAAAAGCATTGCATTGCATCGTATCGTTATACATTGAACCGTGACTCATGTATTGGGATACGTATCGTATCGTGAGGCCCTTGCCAATACCCAGCCCTAGTTTTAATGTGGACTCTTCTCAGAGAGTTTTCGACGTTTCACCATTTTGAACAGGAGTGATTAAAGCCAAATTAAATTTGTGTTGTACCCAATTTGAGTCCGCACATTCAACTTTTCTCAGAAGTCAGAAAATAATCAAGCGTAACATTCAACCACTAAAACGTGTTTTTCTATTGAGGACTACAAGTAAATAATTGCAACTGGGCATCTGAATAATCTAAATGCTTTATTTTTTCTACCTTCTTGTAAAATATATTTTTAGACTAAAGAGTTTACACATACTGATGGATTAACCCTTAAAAACCTGATCAATTTGTTAAGCACTGTTAATGTCCCTGATTTTCATAAGCTGGTAACAATGCAAAGATATGAAATCTTCCTAAAATAAGCTTTATATTCTTAATATAAAAAAAAAATATTTTAGTGGTGATTTCAAACAGTACACTTGTCTAATGTGCTGTATTTGTAAATCATGTTAACATGGGAAACTGTGTTTCATCGCTGACGCATTTCATTCTCTTGTAACAGGACGCCATGGAGGAGTACAATGCGCTGAGAGACCAAAAGAAGGTAAGAAGTGATTGCTGAATCGACACTTTCTCACAAAAAGAGATGACTGTGAAAGATGTTAGCGTTTAAATACGTCACAAATGCCATTGTATGTTGATATTGTACACATCTGATGGAGAAAGGTCAGAGTTTATTTTACCTGTGGAATAAACTTGAATATGAATGTTTCTGCAGAGCGGCGATTACCAGGTGAAGAAGAAAAGATGTAAATACCTGAAGGCCAAACTAAACCACATCAAAACCATGGTGAGCGACTACGACCGGAGAGCTTGAGAAGCAAAGATCACGATAAAGACACGACACTGGAGAGTATTTTCAGATGTAATGGCGTCTGTCCAGTCTTTAAGCCATGGTTATGGTTGCAGTGGGCTTTGCTTTTTGAAATTCAATTATTTGTGTAGAAATTCAAGGAACATTGGTTCATATTAACAAATGCAATATTGCCCAGAAATGTGCCAGGTTTAACTAACAGTTATAACCTCACGTGTGTATATTGGTTTTGTGAATGTGTGTTTGTTTTCTATTTTAAAGTAGATTTAACAGAAACATGGCGTTTTAGTACAAAAATGTATTTTTATCAAATTATTTTATGTGGTGGGTGTTTTGTAACTCTCGACAAACATTTGTTCTTTATCAAACTGTGATTTAACTAGCTATTAAGGTTACCAAACAAAACTAACCGTATGTCCTTTTAAGCTGTACTTTTGCCATTTTAAGTAACTTTTTACACACCGATATGTAAATATAATTTAATGTTTAACATTTTTCATTGTTTTTAAAACTATAAATGAATAAAATGTTTAAAGCCATAATGAATATAGCCCTGCTTTTTGAAAAAGTCCATAAAACTTTATTCAACTTTTATTAACACACAAACATGTTCATGGGGATTCAAGTGAATTGTGAACAGTAAAGTTTATATCAGAAAAGTACTGCGATGTTGGATGGGAAAAAGTTAAAATATTTTGAATAATTAAAGATTTTGTTTTTGCACGAGAAAGACACTGGCTTTTTCAAAATACCCACACTTGAGGTCTTGGCCACTTGAGAGCGTGTGCATGTGACGAAATAAATGTCCCATGGCCTACAAATGCCAAAGTGTGGGTTTAGTGTGCATTACGTTTTAGTGTAAGGCCTAGTGATCATGCATCTTGAATATTGCATGAATGGATATTACATATTTTGGTAGTAAAACAGTGTTGCACCACATTTCATTTGTGCACTTTTGTAATTCTACATGCACCCTTGGGATCTTCACGTCCATTACAGGTCACGTGCTGTAAGTAGTCAAGCGGTCAGGTGCAAAGACCGCAAGTGTGGGTCAAAATTTGGGCAAAGCCACAGGGTAATTTTGGTTTTTTATTCACTAATTCAGGCAATTCTGCAAGTTTTAAAAATCAATAAAATGTGTTTAATGTCAAATGAGGTTTTAATATTGACCATGAACAGTTTTAAACACACAAATAAACCTGCAGTGTCAAACACCTATTGTAAAAAGACACACTGAAGGTAAACCAGTGTCAAAACACTTTCAAAAGCTCTCTGGGGTCATCGGCTTCATGAACTGTGTGCATCTAACCAAACTTTCAGCAGTGGGATGTTCTTGTCCATCCAGCGAATGTTCTCCTGGATCTTCTGAAGGGCCTGCTGAATGCTGCGAAGTTCAGACCCCTGTTCTGGTGTCAGTGAGGTGAAGAAAGACTGAACCTACAGGAGAACAAATTATACATGAATATCAACATGACGGTAGGGGTGACCCCGAATAGTCAAAGATTCGATGCATCGATAAGAGAAGCCTGATTCGACTACCCATCTCACAGTCGAATCGTCGCAGATGTGTTATGAAATGAGGATCGTTTAATTTTGGCCGTATATGGGTGCACACATTATCTGATTTCACATATAACAGCTTTCTCACAATATATTAATACACAGCATTTTATGATAATGCAATACAAATAATATGTGAAGAAGCAGCTTTTTAATAAATATTTTTAAAATGCGTTAATAAATCCAACAACCCCCGTGACCGGGCTACACGTCCATAAGAGGTCTCTATGTTAATAAAACATTGCCTCTTTGTTTCTACATTTAAACCTTGTTACTTCTGATGTTATTTTTACTTTTTTTTTTATTTATTATAAAGTGTGTAAATTTTGGATTGCTTTTCGTTGCATCAATGTTGATGATGCTGTCGCATGCAATTTAGCGAAACGCGCTAGGTGCTCTGCGTCTCATATTTAGGAGTTCATCAAACCAAACATAAAAAATGTATGTTTTTCAACGGGTATACATTTTAAAATGTATTTAAAACATGGTGGTTTCTTGTTAAAAGTTAAACTACAAAACAGGTAAGCCATTTCTTTACATTTCGGTGATGACACGGAAAATATCTGCACTGAACCTATATTTATGCCTGACACGACTGTCTTTCTTGTGATTTAATATTATGGTCGGTGTTCACTTTCAAATCACAGAGATGATCAAAGTCAAAGCAAGCAGGTATTTCTGTGCTAAATAATAACGCCATAATAAAATCATTAATTTCAGTGTGTTTCTTGTTATAAATTAACGTTTAATGAATTGTATATAAAGCTTAGTTTTTATCATTTACTGTAACCATCACAAATTATATGTCATTTGTCTTTTTTTTTTGGTCATGACTGCTTTGACTCGCTAAATCTCCAAATAAATAAAAAAAATCACTGAATTGTAGCCAGGGTTTCCAAGGCAGGATCGCATTTATTGTTTTTTTAGGTTTAGTTATCAAAATGTTTTTTGTTATATCTTTGTGTGATGTTCTGTAGATCGTGGCTTTAAAATGTTATGAGGAATGTTTATTTTTACCTTAAAAAAAAGATATAAATGCATCGTCAGTTTTGTCTTTGTTCATCACTTGAAAGACAGTTTTGGTCACTTTATCAGAAAGATGTTTATTTGTGCTGATTGTGAAAGAAAATAAAAGTTACCCATTGTACCTGGACTGGTCTCCCTCCCAACCCATGCACACACACAGATGATTCGACTATCGGTTGACTATAGAAAGAATTGACAATTATGATTCGAATATGTAAATCCTTAGTTGAGGACACCCCTACATGACGGTGATAATACTTGGCAGACAGATTTTTTTAGGATGCTGATATAATACGAGTACCTCTTCCAGCATTTCTCTGGTGGAATACTGATTGGTTACTCCGACAGCCATGCGAGATATCGCAGATGAACCAAGATCAAACCTGGAAGAAAATGCAACCGGTCACAAACGTGATGTTAAACAGGAATGCGCTGTTATCTAAAAAGATGTCCTGTACGCACTTTTTCACCAGCTTCCCCCAGTTGGCCTTCAGAAACTCCCAGGCAAGTTTGTAACCGTTTTGGTTTTTACTAACACTGATAATGAGCGAAGGAAGCTCATGAGTTTTCAGTATATTTCCGTCAATGCTCCTGTCCAGCAGCCTAAAAAACAACACTGGATTACTCATCAGTCACAGGATTTAATATGAAATCCTTCACTGGATTTCATGTGACGTTTCCGCACCCTTGTGAATCCAGACTCACCACTGAAGTTTGTGCGTTAGAGGACTATACGTCAGAGCCGCTTTGATCAGACTCTTCTCCGAAGGCGATGCCGACCTCAAATATTTCTCCAGCAGAAAGTCCCATCCTTCATCTGTGCGAGCTCCTTCAGTGAACACCACCAAACGAACATCAACAGGCAGCCTGTGTGAAACAAAGGCTCTCTGTGATACTGAATTGAATATTGCTAATGCAATGCATGATGGGATGTGAAGTGTTTGACTACTTACCACATTTTTCCATCAGATTCTCTCCACCTCTGAAAGAGATCTGTGGCAGTACTGATGCATGATGGGTAACGGCGCACGCAGGCAAACAGCAGCAGATAGTTTCTGAGTACTCGCTCTGATACAGAACCTTCATCGGTCCAGCTCTGTTTGTCGATCAGGCTTTTAAATAACTTTACTAAATGACCCTGTTAAACACAACACAGCAGGATTCATTAATAAATAATCTTAATAATCCTATGCTACTTTATTAAAAAGCTTTTTATCTGTAAAATCTGGACAAAGTATGAGGGATGCTTGTCTGTGCAAAATTTACCACCAAGATGCCAAGATGGCTTTCTCACAGTACACATTCAATTAGAATATGGAAATGTATTTAACATTCAAATATTACAAGCTTCAACTTTATTATCACAATTTATTATGTGTACAACCTTTAGCTGGTTCTCCAGTTCCTCCATGTTTCTCTTCTCCATGAGTTTGTAAAGCGGCACGAGCTCACTGAAGCCCTGAGTTACAGGCATGATCTCTGACTCTCCACTGAGATACACGCTCAGATTCAGAGCTTCATCCAGACGAACCTTTTCAATACTGAAAAAAAAAGTTTGTAAAAACATTTCAAGTGAGTGCAAGGTTACTTTGTGTTACCTTTTAAGATACATTGTTACAGTTCCCTTTCGAGGGAACTCGCGCTGCGTCACTGCGGTGACACTTTGGGGACGCCTCCAGGGGTAAGTGCGTCTGAATGTGAATATCAAAATCAACCAATGGTGAGGCTTAACGTCACAGGGTAATGCGGGAGCCAGGAAGTATATCGCTATCTGAAATATTGCCAAAGACGGCGTTACAAGGATGCAGGAAGTATGTAAAGGGAGACGCAGCGTCTCGTTCCCTTCTCAGGGAACAACAGTTACATACGTAACCAGAGACGTTTTCATGTGTCAAACACAACTATGCAAAAAAGCATTTTGGTATGAATCAACATTCGCATACAGAAGATATAAGCATTTAATGCGAACAGTTTAGCACGTGTGCTTAAAAAGTCTAGAATTTTTATGATATTATCCTACACTACACAGGGAATAATATGGATTTTTCCAGAAAACTTCTTGCATAAAATAGATTCAAGCACTTTCAATGACCTGTATCTATGCATGTATATTTTCAAAAACTTCACAGGGACTTTTTTCCCCAGATTCACAAACTTTCAATTATTTCAAGGATCCGTGGGAACCCTAAAAAAGTAATTATTGGCAATTAATCAATAACAAAATAGGTATTCAACGCTTTAAAGTTCTCTGACCTGACCAGCTGGAAGATGTCATGAATGAGACTGGCTCTGTCATTGCTGCTGAACACAGTGTGGTCGTCCTGAAGTTGTTTGATCAAAGCGTCCCAGCCGCCTGACTCGTAATGCACAACGTAAAACCCTCGCAGGTCCACATTAAATTTGACCCATTTAACCTCCTCAGGCAGGTGTAACACATCTGCAAACAAAACATGAACTCTCATAAGCACAAGTATAAATGGGATGACGTGATAAATGTTGTCATGGTACAAACCTCTTTCACTTTTAAGCAGAAAACGCTGGACTTCATGATTTTGGCTGGTGATGTAGGTCAAAGGAACCTGCCACAGGACTTTTCTAAAGAAAAATATGAAATGGACAATCAATGAATAACATTGCACTGTATTATATTGTAGTAAATAACTACGTCTGTACCATAATAGCATACTACTTTTCATCATTTCTACATCTATCCTTTAACATGTGAAATTTTAAAAACTGAGAGCGTGCCAAGACACATGAAAGATCAAATTTTCATTTTTTTTATTGTTCCTAAAATACATGTAAAGACATTAGCATTGTGTTGTTGAAAAGTGAATTTCTTTGCAGTATTTATGATCTGAAAGATTTTTTTGTTATTTTGATTTCCATTTCAATTTTTAGTAAATAAATGTCATTAACATGACAGAAATGATGGCGGTAGTTGGCAGAATGAAACAAAAATGATTTTACTTTAATATTCTTAAAATAATCTTGGAGCGGTGTCTTAATTTTTATACTTTAACTGTGCATAGTATGAAATACCTAGATGACCTGTTATTATTTACTTAGTAACATGTACAATATAAAACAGATCATAGTTTGTGCAATACTGTATCCCAGAATGCAATGCACCTGACCATAGATACTGTATGCAGGGTGACAAATAACCTAAAGTTCATTTCAGACATTAATTTTGTTTTACATACATGAAATGATAAAAAACAGTGCCTACTGTGAACTCTTTGTAGAGTCTGCCCCTTTAAGAAAGCGCTCCTGTTTAAGTAAGACTTCTCGACCTTTGACCTCCACAGTAATCAAAGGAAAGCCTTCCTGTAGCGTCCATGTGTCCATAATGGCTCGCACATCAATGCTGTCCTCCATAAACCACTTCTGCTGAAATATGACTGAGTCATTAATGGGATTCATATATAATGTGTCAGGGCTTTTCAAATCTGGACCTGAAGAGTTTAACTCCAAGATTAATCCAACACACCTGAAGAAGCTAATGGATGTTTACAGGATTATTTGAAAATTCGATTATGGTTGGAACTAAACTTTATCGGACACTGGCACTTCAGGACCAGAATTCATTAGCCCTGATGTATGTGATAGATTAAAATGATAGTTCAGCTAAAAATAAAAATTACCCCATGATTAACTCACGCTCAAGCCATTTTTTTTTTTTTACAGACGAACACAATCAGAGTTACATTAGAAAATGTTCTTGAATTGAATTAAATTGAAATTCATCGCATTTATAAGGCCTTTATTAACCCCGTGGAGCCATATGGATTACATCTGTGAAGGATGGATGGACTTTTTTGGGCTTCAAATCAAAAGCACCATTTACTACCATTACAAAGCTTGGAAAAGCCTTTATTTTCTAAAATAACTCCGATTGTGTTTGTCTGAAAATAGATAATATCCATCATGGATGGCTGAACTATCCCTTCAATTCCTATAAGATTAACTCTTTCCTCGCCATTGACATGAAAAAATGTGTTCCTGATGAGGTTTTATGGTTATCTGTTTTATTATCCAATTTATAAAAAGACACTGAAGCAAAAGATTATTTATTAATTTTACACTCTGTGTATGTTTTGTATGTATGTCTCTAACAAAATGCCTTCACAAAAATGCTATTATTTCAGCTTTTTTCTAATTTTTTTTATTTTTTTTAAGAAAATTACCCATATTTAAGAGTTTATAAGCAGAGAAAAAAATATAGATACGATGAAACACTTTTTTTCCCGTTTTGTTTGTTTGTTTGAAAGCAGAGGGTCTGTTCTTTCATTTGATATATTTGTATGTTTATATATTTTTAGAAGAACATTTTCCTGGAAGGCATTTTGTGAAACTTTTGTGAAAATTACAGAAAATGCTGGTGGGCAATGAGTTAATGGAAAACACTTCCCTGCAAATGACGAGTTTTTAGGGGAAAATGTCCGCTATTTACACTAAGTGGCGCTCTTACCCAACTTATAAAACAATAACTTTTGTGAAAATCATAAAAAATGCTGGCGCTGAATGGCCACATTTAAAAAAAATGCTGGTGGGAAAAGAGTTAATAAAACAATAAATGATTCCCATAGATTTGTGTTTCTTAATCCTTGTCCTTGCGTACCTCAACCCAGAATGTTTCTTTTTTTGAATCACTTGATTTAACTCATCAGCCCTCTTCCAGAATGGTTAACAACAAGTTGATGAGTTTAACCAGGCATTTTATATAATATAAGGAGAGGGGGTACGTGAGGACCAGGATTGAAAAACACTGCCATAGATAAACGATTTAGGGGAGCACTCACAGACTCTGGAGTTTCAGGCCTTTTTTTGGAACAGAATCCATCAAGTTTTAATCTTCCTGAATCTGATCCAGAAGTGCAGATCTGATGAGAGTAAAATGCATTTAGCCTTCAAACAGCAAACATTTCATAATCTACTTTTTTACACAGTTACTCACATTAGTTAGACTTTCCCAAAGATGAGCGTTGGCGGTGTTCTGGTAGCTGTGTTTCTTCAGGTAGAGTATAATACCATACTTGAACGCTTCTGGGGTCAAGAAATCCCTCAGCATGTTTAAAATACACGCTCCCTATTTAAAACACCAATGCATTCAAAGACGCCTTCATCCAAAGTCATTTAATGCATTTAAGAGTAAACACTATTTTTTATCATTATATCATTTGTAATGATAATGATGTTTTTAAGTAAATTATTCAGGTAGGAGCCTATTAAGATATATGATCTGTGTACCTTCTGGTAGGAGACGTCATCGAACATCTCACTGATCTGAGCAGGATTCTCCACCGGGGTTGAGATGGGGTGAGAGGAGCTTAAAGAGTCCACGGACATCGCAGTAAAGCACTTCTCTAGGAAATAATCATCCTGAAATACAGCCGCATGAGCTCAGATCAAACACGCTACATGATGTACTGTCGTGTGTTATTCAGGGTTCCCACACCTTTGAATTTTTCTGATATTATCCTACACTACACAGGGAATAATATGGATTTTTTTTTCCAGAAAACTTCTTGCATAAAATAGATTCAAGCACTTTCAATGACCTGTATCTATGCATGTATATTTTCAAAAACTTCCCAGGGCCTTGAATTATTTCCCCCAGATTCACAAACTTTCAAGGACAAGGACCCTGGTTATATCTGTGTGAATTCTGTCTCACCACTTGCAGTTCAGGATGGGTGATGTTGACCGACACAAACTCCATGAACTTGGCGAAGCCCTCGTTTAACCACAGGTCGTTCCACCACTGCATAGTCACCAGATTCCCAAACCACTGCTCGAAAAGATTCAAGGAATCAACGTCATATTTCACTTCTGCTTTCAGTCGCACCTCACTAGCACACATGATTGTTATTGGTCAACCTTGATGTTAAAATGATGACCCAGCAAGCAATTCTGCATGATAAAGACATCTAATAGGCTAAAACAAGTGAGGGTGTCAGAAAAAGTTTAACTTTTAACCATAGTCCAAAAATTAATTAAATGAAATAAATGAATGCAAACACCTTGTTTTCAATGTTGAGTTGGCTTACATGATGCAATATCAGACATCTCATTAGTTATTTTGGTGAAAACCATATGTAACCAAATTCAAATAAATTTTGGGTTACTCATAACCGGACTATATTGGGTCTATAGTTAACCTAGAGAGTGAAATGACCGCTATGGCTTGCTGGGAATTAGCTGACAAGCAGGTTAATAAAATAACATCATTTGAAATGTATTAAAAGCAGGATGATTTACAGTCAACGGGTCTCTTTTGCAAAGTAAAGCCCTCAAGGTTTTCATGTAAGGGTCTTGATCACCCTGACAGGATGATGATCAGCTGACTGTACATCATCTCCTACTTGTACTAAATCATAAACAAATATCTCTACCTGGTGGGCAAGTTCATGGGCGATAACTTTAGTGATGCCCTGTTTGTCAGAGGATGAAGATTTCTCAGGGTCAAACAGCAGACCAGACTCTCTGTACGTTGACAGGCCCCAATTTTCCATCGCGCCCGATTGAAAATCGGGGATTGCAGCAAGATCTGCAGGAGCAAAACAAACATTCACTGATTCTGACTTGTCTTGGTATGAACGGCAGGCATTTATTTATAAGCAAAGTTTTACACTCACCATGTTTGGGAAGTGGATATGGGATATCAAAATAATCATCATAAAAGTCCAGCAGTGTGACGGCAGTGTTGAGAGCATATTCTGCTTGACTGATCTTCTCAGGAACAGTATACACTGATATCTACATGAGGATTCAGGTTTTCATTGGGTAAAGTGAAACACTAGCATGAACAACACAATATGAAATGTATTTGAAATGAACTTGCCTCGACACCATGCTGGCTTTTCTTACTGATGGAAGGGAAGTCGCAGATGATGAAGGCCACCAGATAGGTGCTCATCTTCACACTTGTGTCAAACTGATCTTCAAAGAGTCCATCACCTAGATCTACAGATCTTAACTGAGACACAAGACACTCGTATTAGGCGTAATTTAACAATCTGATTAAAATGTCAGAAAGTGACATCTTACACACAGAGGAAAGAAATAAAAAATTATATAATTAATATCTCATATTTGATGGAGCAAACTCAGAAATGTGCTTAAATCTCCTTAAATTCAGAGATCTTAAAGGAGAAATTTTTACAAAACTTTTTTAAGATGTAAAATAAATCACTGGTTTCCCCAGAGTACATATGTGACGTTTTAGCTTAAAATATTTTATAGATTATTTTTTATAACATGTTAAAATTGGCACTTTGTAGGTGCAACCATGTGTCCTGGTTGGATAGTGCAGATTAAGGGGCGGTATTATTATAATAAGATCCCATTCTGACATCACAAGGGGAGCCACATTTTAATGACCATGCTTGCAGGGAATAGTTTACCAAAACTAAGTTACTTGTTTGATCTTTTTCACATTTTCTAGATTGATAAAAGCACTGGCGACCCAATTATAAAACTTAAACCTTTAATGTGAACTCAAACTTTTCCCATGAAATTATCTGAGCTCTGCTATTTATTCTGTCAGCAATCGACTCATATTTTCTTGTTTTTTTCCTGAGTAATTTTAGGAGAAACACCAGACACATGGTTGACACCTATACTTATCTGACCATTAAGTTATAAAAGAGCAATTGCTGGACAATTTCTTTCCTGTGGGTAAGAAAATTATAGCTTTTTATACAAACAAGCCCCTGAAAACATTGTGAATAACAACATTGATTGTTACATATACAGTAATTCATACCTTGGGCATGTTGGATATGGAAATGTGTCTCGACTCTCTTTGTACACGGATGGTAAAGTTGGCTTTAAATGCAGGTTCATCAAAACAAGGAAAGGCTAATCGGGCGTACGTTGCTTCAAACTGAGTAGATGCCAAGATCCTGCAAAGAGCAAAAACAAAATGAGATCAAACTAGAGAAGTCTGGTTAATTCATTGCATTGGTGACTAGAAGATACCATGTCTCACCTGACCTCTCCACTGCTTGTGGTGTATGTGCCTTTATAAAACCCATGAAAATTGTCAGACAAGTTGGCCGAAAACTCCAGCCGTATGACATGTCTTCCTCTTGTAAATGTGAAGTGATCAGAGAAGAGGGCTATCTGGTCATGAGGTTTAAACTCACTGACTCGAAGATCCAAAGGAGGTCTGGAGTCCAAAAACAAAGCTCTGGAGATCTGAAGGTTCTTGCTGTGGAGGATGATCGCTCTGGTGTCCTTTTCTACCTCGAGGAGGATCTCAACAGATCCACTGAAGGTCAGGGAGGTCAGGTTGGGCTTGATCAGGAGATCATAATGTTGGGGCTTCACGGTGTCTGGAAGTCTCATCTTGGTCCAGGGGAAAGGCAACACGTTTGTGTCCGTGTTGACAGGTGTTTGTCCATGGTTGCCAACAAAAAGACCAGATAATAAAATGACAAATCTAAGGCAGATTAAAAAGCGACTTCTTAAGAGCATCTTTAAGATGTTTGCTGGTGGTTAAAGCAGTTGTATATCTGAGTGATTCTGCTGTAGATCTGCATCTGTAAGTTGATTATCAATGGCACAGATGTGCGCTGCTCACAAATACAAAATCACAAAATTGAACTTTCAACTTTAGATTGAATTCAGTGGACAAAATATTACAATAAAACTTGTAGATTCAAACAAACTTACGCAAGGTTAAGCGAAAGTGAAAGTGCGCAGCCGTCACACAACTGCGGTCACAAAACCTCTCATTTCCTGGCAAACTAAAAGTTTGTTGTGCGCTCCGACTGTGTTGTTATTTTAATGAAAACAAGCAAAGTTCATTACATATCGCATGACGTTATTTATAATTGAACATTATTTTCTGCGTAAACACTACAGCATGTACAGAATTTGATGAACGCTTGTTTCATGAATATTAATTACGTAACGTGTCGTCAGCGCAGACGTCATATCTGATTGGCTGTAAGGAAGACGTTAGCAAGTGGGCGTTATGATGCGCTCCAGACAACTCGGATTTAGGATTCCCCACCACCAAAACGGAAACAACGTCTGAATTAAGTAACATAAAAATTATTTAGTAACATTAAACATTCATGTTACCAACAATTTAGTATCATTAAAACATTTCAACAAGTGTTTAATAACAGACATGATTTGATTAGACTATGATTTAGGTGGGAAATATCCTAAATCCGAGTTTTCTGGAACGCAACATTATTAGTTCAAAAATAACTACAGCAAACAAACAAATATTATTATTTATAACATTGTTATTATTTTTATATAACAATTACATACAATATTATTGTTATAATTTTTTTCATAATGTTTACATAACTATAGCGAACAAACAAACATTATTATTTATAACATTGCTATTATTTTTACATAACGTTTACATAAAATATTCTATTTATAACATTGTTATTATTTTTTACATAATGTTTACATAATAACTATAGCGAACAAACAAATATTATTTATAACATTGTTATTATTTGTACAAAATGTTTACATAATAACTATAGCGAACAAACAAACATAATTATTTATAACATTGTTATTATTTTTACATAACGTTTACATAAATATTATTGTTATTATTTTTTTCATAATGTTTACATAATAACTATAGCGAA
This sequence comes from Paramisgurnus dabryanus, assembly GCF_030506205.2. Lineage (NCBI taxonomy): Eukaryota > Metazoa > Chordata > Actinopteri > Cypriniformes > Cobitidae > Paramisgurnus > Paramisgurnus dabryanus. Next base: position 1,657,217 of record NC_133346.1, on the reverse strand, counting down.
CAAACAAATATTATTATTATTTATAACATTGTTATTATTTTGCATAACGTTTACATAAAATATTATTGTTATTATTTTTCATAATGTTTACATAACTATAGCAAAAAACTAATATTATTATTATAACATTGCTATTATTTTTACATAACGTTACATAAAATATTCTATTTATAACATTGTTATTTTTTTACATGTTAACATAATAACTATAGCGAACAAACAAATATTATTATTTATAACATTGTTATTATATTTACATAACGTTTACATAAAATATTATTGTTATTATTTTTACTTAATGTTTACATAATACTATAGCGAACAAACAATTATTATTATTTTTACATAACGTTTATATAAAATATTGTTATTAATAACAGCTATTATTTTTATGTTTACATAACTATAGTGAACAAATATTTTTATTTATAACATTTACATAAAATATTATTACTTGTAACATTGTTGTTATTTTTACATAACGTTTACATCAACTAATTACAATTAATGACATGGACGTTAGCCAAGGTGAAATTTCAAATTTTGTGTTCACATAAATATAAAAATGGCAAGAAATGTTGTTGTAGGTGAAAAACGTATACATACGTGAAGGAAATATTGGAGGAATCCCCCCCCAAAGAAAACAACCCATTTCCAAAACAATATTGTATTTCTATTCGGACTGTGGATATTAATGTTTCAAAATAATAATTTTTCAGACATAAGGTTTTAAAATTTATTGGTCATAAATTTGTTACTGAACTTTGACATTTTAGGTGGAAAAACATGATTTAATTCATAACATGGCGTATAATCTGTGTTGTCAACTTTACTCATGTATCACTTTAATAATTAAATTTCTTTAGATTATGGAAGACAATTAAATCCTTTGAATTTTTCAGAAACAGGCAATCAGAACATATAGAGTCCCTGAGAAAAACACAAAAACATTTAATAATTTTTCCAATTACATCCTAAACAAAATATCTTACGGTTCACAAACCAGCCCAATTTAAATAGTTTCATACCTCCATCTTAGTTTTTTAACAGTACATTAACTTAATGAGTTTAAAGGCGGGGCTCTGCATCAAACCGTTAAAAATACTGGTGGATTACACAAGTCAGCACCTGAATAACTTAACTAGGATTATCTTTTAGTCTAGATTAAATACTAGACTATATAAAAACACTTAATAGCCCGGGTTCACAGACAAGGCTTAGACTAAAGGCTTAGACTAAGTGACAATGGGTAAAACCGTATGGGATTATATATTTTGTGTCAGCATTTTTGTTTATGAGATTGTCAGTTTCATGGAAGGATCATACTTTGATAGCTGCCTTAAAAAAACTAAATAAACTAAATAAATAAAGCACATATTCACACTTTACAAACAATCAAATGATTTTAGATGTCACATTTTGCTTCTAACATACACAAAGCATTTGGTTTGTTAAAAAATAATAACCTTTTTAAATAGTTCACTAAGTCATGGTTAAACTGTATGACCTAATTTGCATATCTATGTGCACTATAACAATTTCAATAAAAGACGAGAAGCTTTTACTTAAAGCAAACAAAAAAAAGAGACACTAAACTTTCATTTATTTCACAGGTCTTTTCACCGGTCCAAACACAACTGCATTATAATTTAACCAGCGTGCCGGGCATCTACATCTTCTTGTCTTTTCCGTCCTGTGTAGTTGTAAGAGTAGCCGTCTGTAAGCAGAAAACATTTATGTAAAAAATAACATCAATAATAACTCCGTGAAAACAAAGAGACATCCTAGAACTTCACCTGTTCAACCATTTTCTGCATCTTCTCAATGACACTGATCATCTGGCTGGCGTTTTCTCTTAAACTCTTCTCGTACGTTTTGTTGAGCATCTCGGCTTTTTCTAAATTCCTCTTCATCTCTTCCTGTTGGGTTTGATCCTGCTGATTAGACGACTGCCGTGCCTCTGCTTCCTCTGAATCACAAACATACGATGTAGTGTGCAAGGGTAGGAATCGTGTACTTTTTAGTACCAAATAGTGCACACTGGATAATTAAAGATTTACTTCTTTATACATAATATACAGCGGGGAAAATAAGTATTTGAAACATCAGCATTTTCATCAGTAACAGGATTTCTAAGTGGGCTATTGACACAAAATTTTCACCAGATGTAGCTATCAAGCCAAATATGGAATTCATACAAAGATATCAGAACATTTAAGTATACAAGTTGAGTCATAATAAACTGATAAAAATGCTGATTTTTCCCGCTGTAATATGCTACAGAAGAGGACAAGTCTGTGACTTTGTATTTTTATTATACATTTTATTTAAATGTATGAACCCAAAAGTGAAATAACAATGAACATACATGTCATTAAGTTAGTCATTAAGCGGTAGTCTGTCCTTAAGTGCTTAAAATGCAAACTAAGATGCAGTGGTACGTTGTGTTATTTGTCTCTTACCTAGTCTGGAGTGTAGCGTTGCGATTTGTTTCTCTAGTTCACGTTGGGCCGTTCGGCTGCTCTCTAAAGACTGCAGCAGGTTTGGTATGTTAATGACATTTCCTCTGTAGTTCACCACATCTGTGTTATGACTAACAGAGGAGCGCCGAGCGGAGCCTTTCTCTATGCACGGCTGACCGGGCAACATCTCTTTATTACCTGAGAGAAAAGGTATACGTTACGAATGAGCACACGTGTGTATGGGTCGAATGAGTATTTACATCACACACACACACCTTTAGCACTGATGCTGTCGTCTGCGTGATCCGTATCTGTCCAGCGACTGCAGAGATTTCTGTAGACACAAACCCCACTGAGCGCTGTCTTCCTGACCAGATCCAGTGCCTGATGATACAGTGAGTCTATTTTATAACTATTTAATGTTGTCATTATGCAATATTGTATACTCAGTATGCATACTACTGCAAAAACTCTTTCAAAATAAAGAATTGGTAAAAACATCTCAGAAGACACCCAACCTGAGCAGGACTGAGATACAGGCCAAGAGACAGGAAGATGTTGAGCAGGTCTTGTTCACGGACACTTCCTATTAACTGCCGATCGAAGAACGTCCAAGCCAGAAGAACTCTGCGAGGAAGTTCTGCAGTCCAGCCTGGAGGACGATCCTAAAACCATAACCAACGAGTGATGTTCAGAGGAGAAACACTCACATAAAGACGCGTTATGATTTGAGTCTCACATTGGAAGTCTGATTGTCTGATGCACTGCTGGTCTGAGCGTCTCCTCCTCCTGTGTTTTGAAATTTACTCTCTGTTTGTTTATCAGCTGTCTCATCCCTCAATGAGACCTCATCTGTGTCTCCCTGCTCATCCGCCTGTTTTCCTTGTCTCTTCTTTGAGTCCGTCACTCCTTTCTTTTTCGCTTGCTTCTTGCTGTCAGATTTTTTGGCCTCGTCTTCCTGCAGACACACAAAGTGTGAGACCTCAAAAACAGACTGTACAATACTGCCTTACAAAGGCTAAGTGCCGTAACTACGCAAACACTGAAACCGAGAAAAATGCACTTAAAGTTTTTACACCAGCCAGTCAAATATGTTACTGCCATTTTGGCAGACACGTTTCTCTGAAATGGGACAAAATTGAACCAGGACACTTTGTCACAAGACACAACAGATCTCACAAAGCCTATTTCAACCCTTAAAGGTGCAGTGTGTAATTTTTAGAAGGATCTCTTGACAGAAATGCAAAATTATCTACAAAACTATATTATCAGGGGTGTATAAAGAACTTTTTATAATGAATCGTCATGTTTTTATTACCTTAGAATAAGATGTTTTTATCTACATACACCGAGGGTCCCCTACGTGGAAGTCGCCATTTGGTGCCGCCATGTTTCTACAGAAGCCCTTAATGGACAAACTTTGTTTACTAAGTTGTCTCCATCGATGACATGTTTGTCCGGTTGCAGCTACCATAGCTTCTCTGTGCGTTTCAAAAGTGAGGGGTGAGCAGTGGACTGAACCTTTGGTTGCAATTTACAACCTCAACACTAGAAGCCGCTAAAATTTACACACTGCACCTTTAACTCAATTTTGACCAAATGCGTAGTTACTGCGCTTTGGCTTTGTAGGGCAGAATAGACTCATTATATGATGGATGCTAGGTGTGGGCAGTATAACCAAAAATCCATTTCATTTTTTATGGTAATGGTATATTTCAATAGATATGTTTTTCAGCTTTATATTTATACTGTTTTTGAAATTCAACTTTGAAAAGTTCACACTAATTACCTACTAGCTTTTAACTAAATGCTCACCTCGGTTTTAAAAATATAAGAAGTTAGTGTTAAAATGAAAAGGCACTAAAGATCTTCACAGTTACAGTTATTTATTTTGTAGGTTTATAAAGATATAGTATGCATTGTATGTTATATTTACGCATACATTACATAAAAAATAAGCATGTAAAATGACCAAGTATGAATATGCACAAACCAGACAGCGTAAATATATAGCGAAAAGATGCGAATAGACGCGAAAAGATGCGAATAGATGCGAAAAGACGTGAAAAGACGCGAAAAGACGTGAATAGACGCAAAAAGACATGAATAGACGCGAAAAGACGCGAAAAGATGCAGAAAAACACAAAAAGTCGCGAATAGACGCAGAAAGATGCAAATAGACGCAGAAAGACGCAAATAGACGCGAAAAGATGCAGAAAAACACAAAAAGACGCGAATAGACGCAGAAAGATGCGAATAGACGCAGAAAGACGCGAAAAGACGCAGAAAAACACAAAAAGTCGTGAATAGACACAGAAAGATGCGAATAGACGCAGAAAGATGCGAATAGACGCAGAAAGACGCAAAAAGACGCAGAAAAACACAAAAAGTCGTGAATAGACACAGAAAGACGCGAATAGACGCGAAAAAAAAGACACAATCTTGCGCATTACGATGGGAATGACACGAATTGGGTGCCGCGTTTGCCACGAGAACATGCGCCATTCACATCAAACACATCTTCGCGCAAGTTGAAAATATTCAACTCCAGCGAAAAATTTGCATGACATGAGGTTGAATCCCACGAAGAATCTAGACCGAGGTAACGCAATGCTTTGTTTTTGGTGTGTACGTTGCATTTACACCACTGCGCTTCTTTCTCGTCTTTCTGATCAAAGATGTGTGTACTATGAGCAAATGCTGTGTCAAACTACATCGCTCCAGCTGTGCACGTGTCACAAGTTTTGTCTTGGCTGCTTAAAGTTTACATAAACTTTACGTGCAGGAAGTGCTTGCTTTATTTGGCGGCACAGCTCCATGCGCGCTTCTAGAGACCTCTGCATGCAGTAGACTCAGCAACATGAGCACATAGAGAGCGAGCGAGCGAGCTTTCATAAATTACTCTTTATATTTGTTATGAGTTTATTATTTCACGTTTCTCTGTCGCATTCAGTCTAACATGAAGGAGTGCCGAGTTGGCCACACCCACTTATTTACATTACGCAGAATACACGAAATTAAAAAGTCGGTAACGTCTGCCATTTTATTACACAGAAACAGAATATACCGCCATAGCGCCCAGCCCTGTGTGAGATATCATGCACTATGCATTTTACCGTAGATGAACTGCTGTCCTCTTTCTGTGAACCGGGTGGGACACTAGGACCCTGCGGCAGACTCCAGAGACACTGATACAGCTGAAGTCCAAAATCCCTCTGCAGCATTTCGCTGAACAGCTCCACCATCAGACTCACCTGTTATCATCAGTTCATCAGGAATTGTTACACATCCTCCATTCCTCACGCTAGTATTTGCAACACAGCAGGCTTGTGAATAAAGTTACACACCTCATAGTTGTCTCTCGCCTGAGAGGTCTGTGGCTCCAACAATGATGACAGACTCACCACAGACAGATTCAGACCAGCCGCAGGATTAAAAACCAAAGACGGGACGTCAGGAAGAGACGATTCATCATCCTAAATTACAAGAAAACAGCGACATGAGCTGTTAAGATATATTTGATGTATTATACTTTCGAAAGGATCTGTACCTGCTGTTCTTGCTGTAACTGCGTCCATTCTTTCTCTGTCGGCACTAAAGTCCACACATCCGGCAAAAACACCACGACCGTCTCCATTTTGCCTTCAGACAGATATCTTAGCTCGGCCATCCGGTGCCTTTGAAGATAATACATTATACATCTACTACACAACTTAATGTAAATTAATAGACTTGAAATAAATGAAGATATAGAAAGAGATTGACCACTGTGTGCACGCTGAGAGGTCCAGAGCAATCTGATCCCTCACGCAGCGGACCGCAGTGTTGACCAGAGTCTGGCTGTCCTTCCCAGGGTTTGCTCCGTCTACTTTAGGTGACCAGGAGCCTCCTGGGAGCTGCAGTTCTCCTCCGCTGTCAATCAACAAGAACTGCACCACACAGAAAAAATAAGATTAGAAAGAAGTCATTCAAAAACTAATAAGTGGGCTAAGATTGTGTTAAGATAGGGACACACCAAACCGATGCCAACCAAGTAGCAAAGGTCGTAAGCTCGGCTGACATTGGCCACGTGTTGGGTACGTCTGGGTCCCAAGTTGCCCTGGCACACCAAGCGGACAACGGGCAAATATAACATTCATTCTGCACCTACATGGTGGCGGTAGTTGGTGTTCATTACTCCTCAATACGGAAACCAGACGGGCTTGTGACTAATCAGATACAAAACTCAAAAAAGCAATGCTCGCTCACCCGAAATGGATTGGTGACATCTGTAATGTTTTTTTAAACCATATTTGTATTGAAATGGGAGCGTTCTGTGCATTCCCTTTTGACTTTGCTGTTTGTTCACTTTCATTTTTCTTCTTCTCATGCACTGCTTTGCAAAGCCAAACCGCCAATCAGAATGATCCGAGCGCCACCGCTGATTCGGCATGCTGAAGCGGCCAAAATAAGGAGTGATGGTGACTTTAGCCGACGATGCATAACACACCAAAACTAAGTCAGAAAATACTTAAAGGATTAGTCAATTTTCTTTAAAAAAAATCCAGATTATTTACCACCATGTCATCCAAGATGTTCAGGTCTTTCTTTGTTCAATCGAGAAGAAATTATATGGACTTTAATGGACCCCAATATTTAACAGTTTTAAAATTGCAGTTTCAAAGGACTCTATACGATCCCAAACGAGGCATAAGGGTCTTATCTAGCGAAACGATTGTCATTTTTGGCAAGAAATATAAAAATTATGCACTTTTAAACCACACTTTTTGTCTATCTCTGGTCCTGTGACGCGTCAGCGCGACCTCACGTAACACATCATCACGTCAAGAGGTCACGGATGATGTATGCAAAACTACGCCCCAGTTTTTACAAGTGTGGAGAAAGAGAAGCGTTCCGATGTTGTCGTATGTGGAATGATACTAATTCATTTCTTTGTGTAAGTTTATTGTTTAAAATGGTCCACAAATGTGCGTTTCATATATGTAACGCGTGACCTTTCGACGTCATTACGCAATTACGTGAGGTCGCGCTGGTGCGTCACACAGCCAGAGGAAGAAGAGAAGTTGTGGTTTTTAGAAGTGCACATTTTTCTTGCCAAAAATTACAATCGTTTCGCTAGATAAGACCCTTATGCCTTGTTTGAGATCATTTAGAGTCCTTTGAAACTACAATTTTAAACTGCATTAAAACTGTTAAGTGTTGGGGTCCATTAAAGTCCATTAAAATGAGAAAAATCCTGGAATATTTTCCTCAAAAAACATAATTTCTTCTTGACTGAACAAAGAAAGACATCAACATCTCAGAAGACATGGTGGTGGTTGTGAGTAAAGTATCTGGATTTTTTTTATAAAAAAAAATGGACTAATCCTTCAAAATCGTCGGCTTGGTGCGTACCTACTTTCAGTTCATTTTTTCCTACCACACAGCCTCTATAATATAAGCAGAATGTGCATGCTATTTAAAAAGTAGCGACGGCAGTTCAGCTGTTTCAAGCAGATGCTGAACGTTCTTACCTTGAGTAGTGTTGTTGGGTGTACAGACTCCTTTTGTGTCTGACCGTCTTTTGAGAGTTTACAACACAGTGAATAAAAGTCCTCAAGATGTGGCATTGAAAGTAACAGAACCTGAAGAGGGAACAGAATCACATCATCATCAGAGTCCATTCAGACACTTTATTAATCAGGAGGAGGGGGTGACGTGCGCTCCTCTCTCGTACCTTCACAGTGAACGTGGAATCTGTCGAGTCGCTGGCAACTGTTTCGGTCGCAGGCTGGTGTGACCCCACGTGAAACAGACACGGACCCATCAGACGCAAAGGCTGGTTCGGTGGGAAACTCTCGATCCAGGACACCTGAAGATGAAAGAGGTTCGAGGGCATCTGGAGGTGTGGGTATCTCCGCTGTAGCTCCAGAGGGTCACAGGACTGGCTGGAAAAATCAGGAGGAGACCTTAAACTTCATCATCAAATCTTATCATAGGGATTTGGAAAGACATGGATGTAAAAACATTTTTGCATTGAGCTATTTCTTTTAAAAACTTCACGAGGATGAGTTGATGGTTCAATCTTGGTTTTTTAATAGTGCACAGACTTACGTGTCTCTGGAGAAACAGGAGAAAAGAGGATTGCTGTGTGTGATTATAGAGGCGGTCTTTTTGGGCACTTCCTCTTCTGAGACGGCCCTCCATCTTTTTCTCTTCTGGTGGACGGGGTCTGCTCCCCACGGCCCTCCGCTGTTGTCCTCCCTGTCATGACACAAGACACAACAAGGACACAAGGTTGACAAAACAGTTCTTGAAATCAGGCCTACAGTATGCATGATGTGCACTGTGCAAATTATTGAAGAATCTTAGGATCTGAGTTTCTTAAAAAACAGTCTGTGAATTTAAAATGGACATATGACTCACCAGCGCCCGCCTCTACGTCCACCCATGACCTCCAAATGTCTCTTTCTCCCCCCGCTCCAGCCTTCAAACGGACCGTTCCACAGCATCTGTTGGTGATGGGACATCTGGATCATACCACCTGCGTTACGACACGTGGGACATGATCACAACGTCACAGAGAAAAATAAACAGGATCTTGCATCGGTCCGTCACATACCAGGACTTGGCTGCATGCTGGGAATCAGTGGTGGGATTTTGGGAGATTTCAGTAGCGGTTGTGGTTTGTTTCCCAGAATTCCAGGCTTTGGATTTGTTGACATGGACGGCAACAGTGGAGGAGGAGATTTGAAGGGCTGAGAGAAACACAACAATCATACGATCATGATCAAGACCCATTTTACATTCATAATGTCATCATTCAATAAAAGAAATAAAAAAAAACATAATTTACTTTTATGCCTCCAAAACACTCTTTGTTCACTATCGCAACAAAAAACACACCAAAACTTTTTGTTTAAAAATTAAAAAGTTTTAAACAAAACTTTAACACATTTTGAATCATCCTAAATCATATAAAAAAATTATTTATATATATATATATATATATATATATATATATATATATATATATATATATATATATATATATATATATATATATATATATATATATATATATATATATATATATATATATATATATATATATATATATATACTAGGGATGCACTATAAAGATGAAAAAAATGCAATATGCAATAACTAAATGATGTGATATACAATTAGCAATTTTAATAAAAAAATATAAATATTAAAAAAGTTATATTTTATACAAATTATATATCAACATACATGTTCTACATAGTTTCTGGCAAAAGAAAGCATTACTGTCTCTGTCACACAAGTCTCTCTGTTTTCTGCGTCAACCTAAAGCTTTGACTATACATAACTTAAAGTAAGTATTAAAATTATTACCGTTATTGCAAACCATTGCAATACGCATTTTGCATCATGCACATTTGCCATATTTCGGTAATTTCGATATATGGGACCCTGTCACACACAGTACTGTAAATACTTAAAGGGGCCATGTCACAAGACTTTTTTAAGATGTCAAATAAATCTTTGGTGTCCCCAGAGCACATATGTGAAGTATTAGCTCAAAATACCCCATAGATAATTTATTATAGCATGTTAAAATTGACACTTTGTAGGTGTGTGCAAAAATTTTCTGTTTTGGGTGTGTCCTTTTAAATGCAAATGAGCTGATAATGCAAACACTGATCACAATGATGGTGGTTTGTTGCAAATGAAACTCAATTGTGCTGTGAATTATTTTCTCTCTCTCTTTTTCTCTGCACTAAATGGCAGTGCTGTGGTTGGATCGTGCAGGTTAAGGGGTGGTATTATTATAATAAGAGCTCCTTATGACATCATAAGGAGAGCCAAATTTCAACAACCTATTTTTTCATGTGCTTGTAGAGAATGGTTTACCAAAACTAAGTTACTGGGTTGATCTTTTTGTTTTACATTTGCTAGGTTGATAGAAGCACTTGGGCCCAATCATAGCACTTAAACATGGAAAAAGTCAGATTTTCATGCCATGGCCCCTTTAACAAATTGTGCATTATAGAGCAAAGCATTGTAAAAGTGATCAGGCTGTCAAACCTGTCCATTAAGGGTCTGAACTCTCTGAGCCGTCCAGCTGATGGATTTTAATGGGTCTTGAACTGCCTTCACCAGGACTTTCTCACCCACCACCGGCACACGACCCACGACAACACTGTAACACAACCACACCAATACTCAAATAATTAACACCTGACACATTTACTGGATCATGCATTTATCCTGTAGCTCAATTGGTGAAGCGGCACAAAGGTCATGGGTTCGATTTTTAGGGAAGGGGAATGTCACACAATGAGATCACATTATGAGACATAATTGTCAGCAATCCCAGTGAATAGTAAATATATAAAGGGCATTGGGATGCTCACATATTGAAAAAGATACTTAATTGAATGCAAGTTACTTTGGATAAATGCATCTGCCGAATGCATAAATGTAAATGAATGTAAATGTATTATTAGAGACACAAACCTCACTGGGAAATGAACCTCCTTATCCACAATCCCATGATGCTCCTGCATCTGTGTGACCACACCAGTAAACACCCGCTGCCTCATCTGAACACAGCATCATTCAGCATTTACACAACAATACACAAGCAACTGTATCTTTTCATTATTTACAATCAAATATATTATAATCTATTCCTGTATACCTGAGTGTCCATATCAGAATTTCCTTTCTTCTTTACATGCAAAAACAAAGTATTCTGAATGCATTGAGAGACAGTGTATAAGACAATGTAAAAAACAAATAAAAAATCAAATGAATGTAATAGAGTAAATGTTATTTAATGCAAATGCTGCTTGCAGTGGTGTTTGGTGTGCCATGTTTGATATGTAACGTTACTAGTGTGTATGACGCTAGCGACATCTTAAGGCTATATTCCTTTATTATTTAGATCTGATCTATTTGAATAGATGTTAAATGATGTGATGTGATATTTAAATGCATAAACTTACTTGTATTTTGTATCCGTGTTGTGTTTTTCTTCCACGCTGATGCTTTTGTTTGTCGTGTGTCAGTTCATCAAACGGGCAGTTGATGCATCAGCGGCTTCCGTCGGTCAGTTGGTGTAATTACAGGTGAAACGGTTAAACGCCTTAAACCGCGTTTACTTGTAAATATAACATAAGAGGCCATACAAAACATCAAAACATGGAATAAATGTTTATGTAAACATACCAAAATCTTTATTATTCTTTGTAGACTGTGGAATTTGAATGAATTATATTTGACCTGCAGTTCTCCTCCGGTGCCACAGGTGGCGCTGCTAACGTCACACCACCACCCTTTCACTCTCCGCTCTGCGAGCAAACACACGTGTGAAGATGGAGGAGGACAAGCTGCAGTTTCATGAGATGGGTTTAGATGATCGTTTGTTAAAGGTAAAATAATTCATTATAAATATCTGTCACCTTACTTAGAAATATACGATGATTTTGTGCTGTCTGACTGACCGGTGACTGAATATTATGTACGTGTTTTTGTAACAACAGCAGCACTGTCGTGTCTGCGTAGAGTCAACTACGATATTAAGTTATATATTTTCATTATTTGGTTTTGCCTTTGTATCTTTTCGGTTAATTATGTTCTACGTAAGCAGTGGTTTCACTTGTCATGAGCTATATCATCAAAAAAGATAATGTATTTTGTATTTAATGAACGACATGCTACTTTGTTTACTTGGATTGCAATTTTTACCTAAAATCACCTCATTACAAAGCATCATTTGTATCTAGTCTTGGCAAATATACCAAAATTGTTACATAAAAAAAAACAATAAATAAATGGTTGTATTGCATGATTCATTGTGACTTGTATGTTATCGTTACTAGTATGTGATCTTCAGTATGTTTCTTCAGGAGCACTCATGATTTAATGCTGAGGTTTTGTGTGTGTTTATATCAGGCCCTGGCAGATTTGGGCTGGGCTCAGCCCACTCTTATCCAGGAGAAAGCCATTCCACTGTCACTGGAGGGTAAAGATCTGCTGGCCCGAGCTCGGACCGGTTCAGGAAAAACAGCCGCATATGCAGTACCACTAATCCAGCGAATCCTCACCTCCAAACAGGTGACACCGGCTAAATTGGTTTAAATCATATCTCTTTGGTCGTACCCAATTTGTACAACTTTAAAAAAGTTACAGATCTAAACCATCAAAGGTCACTGCTGGTATTCCCCAAGGCTCTGTTCTGGACCCTTTCCTTTTTATAATTTATTTACTCCCCCCTTAGACAAATTTTCACCTACAAGGCTTATTTATGAAAGCACATGTGTTGATTAATGTTTTATTGTTATTGTTATGTCTTAGTATACATTGTACACTGTATTTGTAATGTTTTAAGATGATCTGTAAGGTGACCTTGAGTGTCATGAAAGGCATCTATAAATAAAATAAGTTTTTATTATTATAATAAAATAACGTGATCTTTATTTGGATGACTTGCTTATTAAGTTTTTTACTGTGACAGACGGTTCGTGAACAGGCAGTTAGAGCTCTAGTCCTGGTCCCAACCAAAGAACTTGGCCAGCAGGTCCAGACCATGATCCGACAGCTGACGGCGTACTGCAGCAGAGATGTACGAGTTGCGGATATTTCCGGCAAAGCGGATCTATCAGCGCAGAAGTGAGTACAGCTATCTTTCACCAAATGCAGTTCAAACATCATAAATCATGAAGTATTTTGAATATCAGGCAGATAAACCTGTGCTTAGTTTAAGATGATTCTGAGTGCATGTAAATCCTCTACAGGCCCATTTTAATGGAGAAACCAGACATTGTGGTTGGTACGCCATCTAGGGTTCAGGCTCATGTTAATGCTCAGAACCTGGTGCTGAACTCTTCATTAGAGATGTTAGTCATTGATGAAGCTGATCTGCTCTTCTCTTTTGGATTTGAAGACGACATTAAAAGCCTCCTGTGGTACGTGGCATGATTCATTGTGACTAAAGTGCCCAAATATTTTTTTTATATAAGGCATTACAGAATTATTATTATTATTCTGTTCACTTTTCTCCAGTCATCTACCCAAGATATACCAGGCCTTCCTCATGTCCGCCACACTGAATGAAGATGTTCAAGCTTTGAAAGAGCTCGTCCTTCATAATCCTGTGAGTGAAGACCATTAGACGTTTATGTGTTTTAATGGCTCCAAATCTAATGTTTGTCATCTGCTATAGGTTACGCTGAAGCTTCAGGGTTCACAGCTGCCGGACGGGTCACAGCTTCAGCAGTACAGTGTAAAATGTGAGGAAGAGGACAAGTTTCTGCTCATCTACACCCTCCTGAAACTCGGCCTGGTGCGAGGAAAGACGCTCATATTTGTCAGCGCTGTGGAGCGATGTTATCGACTCAAACTGTTTCTGGAGCAATTTAGCATTCCTGCTTGTGTCCTGAACTCCGAACTGCCAGTTCATTCCAGGTGCCAAAAAGCTTTTATAAAGATTTAAAAATACCAATTTATAAAAATTAACCCATTTTCATTGTTGAAACAAGCAGATAGTACTGATCAAAACTAGGTATGAATCCAAATATATTGGCCTTCAATCGCTATCGACAGATGAAAGCAATTTTTACCACTTTCAGACATCTGCTAATGTAGTTTAAAAAAGTTTTTCTTCTCTGTTGATGTCACCAAGATTATTTGTTTGGAAAAACGGTTAGCAATAATGTCAGAATGTGCAAATATATTGTAAATAATGGATTTAATTTGTATTATTTTTCAGGTGTCACATCATCTCTCAGTTTAATCAGGGTTTCTATGATTACATCATCGCCACAGATGAACACGGACTTGAGGATCCAGCTACAAGTTCCCAGAAATCCCAGGGGAAAGGGAATAAAAAGAAATCGGGAAAAGGCGGAAAGTATGGTTAAATTTAAATACTATAACATTTAATAATTCATCTTAACGTGAAGGAGAGTAGCTTTACTTGGTGTGTTGAAGGCGATACATTTTTTTCCCCGCAGAGGCAAAGATAAGGAATACGGTGTTTCCAGAGGCATAGACTTCCACAATGTTTCTAATGTCATCAACTTTGATTTCCCATCATCAGTCGACTCCTATATCCACCGTGTTGGCAGGTGAGCAGAAATAATTGTTATAGATCAGCAAAGATAAATGAATATTAAATCAAATTTTTAATCCTGAATTTGTCTGGGTTCTCCTCAGAACGGCTCGTGCGGACAAACCTGGCACTGCTCTGTCTTTCATATCTCACACAGAAATTTCTCAGCTTACAGAAGTGGAGAACGCTCTCATTGGAGGTAAACATTGAAATATATATATGCAAAACATATGACGATATACAATAAATATCTCAGTATTTTTTACCAAGTGGAATACACATTTACATGAAAGTCAGTAAACTTTATTAAAACAGCTTATGATGACGATGTTTAAAAACATACAACTGCACAACATCGTATCCCTGTATGAGGAAAATCACAGAATAATATATAATACTTTATATTATCAAATTGAGATATATAATTCATCAAATTTTTTAATATTTTAATGTTCCTGATGTATGGCTGCAACAACTAATCAATAAAACCTGATAGTAACATTTGTTTTCAACGAATTTCATCATCGATTAGTTGCTGTGTCATCACATGCTCACGCACCACGGTCAGACAGGTCAAGCTGTTTATTTTTTCATTTTTGTTGGTTTGGTTTTTCACAAAAAATGTGTTTTAAAGTATCGGGGAAATCTAGGTTTTTATTACTGTAAAAACTCATGCATATCACTAGGGGTGGGCGATATGACCAAAATCTTCTATCACGATAGGATTAATTTTATATCATGATAACGATATGTATCTCGGTAGAGTTTTTTATGTTTTAATAAGGTTTAAATCTTTAATACCATAGAAATGTTCATAATTCTCACAAAAAACATATACAAGCATAGAAAGAAGATAAAAACAAACAAAACTCAAGCTCTCTGAAGATACACAGTCAATAAGAATGATAATAAATAATTATGCATGTATGTATAGGCCTATATATATTTTTATTTAAGGTAGAAAAGTGATTTAATCAGGAGCAGTGAGAGATTTTTTTCTCAATGCTGTTTGATTAACACGAGTGACAGACAGGAGCAAAATTAGGTAACTTCCCCTTTAAGACCAAAGTCCGGATCCAATACACTGTTACACATGCGCTTTCTCTTTTAGCTGTTTACTTTCTCTTAAGACCTTACTGGTCGTGTTTATGATGATGCTTGCAAAGACGGGAATTTTGACGCATATGTGTATTTAAGGCCAATAAAGCGGGAAAAATGCTCACGAGCTTAATAAGCAGAGGTCGCGCGACTTGCGCGCTCCTCACAGACAGAAAGAGCAGCGGTTGCGCGACTTGTCCGCTCCTGACACACAGAAAGAATGCACGCATACACACGCATACACGCACAGGAGCGTGACGTGGGCACGTAACCTCGATAGAAACGATAGTCCAAAATCTCTACCGGTTGACAAATTTCTACCGGTTAATTTTGTCTACCGGTTTATCGCCCACCCCTACATATCACTTTCATATCATAATGGCTTATTTATTTTGTTAATAATGAATAATGTTAACTCTTGTCAAGGTCTGAAGTTAAAGAGTTAAACGAGTTTATTAATCTGTGGCAAAATTTCCTCACCAGCACATCCCTAAAGACTCAATTTGTTTGTTTATTTATGTTTTAACATTTAAAGATGTTTTACTATTTAAAAGCTGATCAAGCTTTTTTTATTTGAGGTTTAAAATATTATAACAAAAAAAGATTATATTAGTAAAACTCTGTAGTATTTTTAAAAGTACATTCTTACATGTAAATAGATAACTCTTTCACCACCAGCGTTTTTAAAAAAAGGTGGCAGCCAGCGCCAACGTTTTTCATGATTTTCACCAAAGTTTAATGCCTTCCAGAAAATGTTCTTCTTTAAATATATAAACATACAATATACCAAATGAAAGAACAGACCCTCTGCTTTCAAAAAAAAAAAAAAACGTTTCATCCTACCTTTAGTGGTTCTTTTGCAATCAGCTTTTGAATATGGGTAGGTTTTTGCAAAAACACCATATTTTGAGCAAAAAGCAGAGAGAATTCCATTTTTGTGACGGACTTTTCATAGAGATCATATTCAGAGTGATCTTTAAAACAGACACGGACATGCAGCAGCTTGCCATAGGGCAATACTTCCGGGTTTAAAAAGTTGTGGAAGGGCGGTAATAGCGGTATTGCGGAAAGACGGAAAATCTCGTCATTGGCGGGGAAGCGTTTTCTCTTAATTGACGAGATATCTCGTCAATGGCGGGGAAAGAGTTAAGTGCCTTATTTAATTTTATTACACGGCTCTCTGGAATGCTTGATTCTGATTGGTCAGTTGAGACATTTGCAGGTTCGTTATTTTCAAATAATAACCGCTCCAAAATAATAACGCATAGCCGGACTACTTGCACGAGTAAAATCGCTCCGCGCCAATAAAGATCAATAAAGATTACTGTCTGTTTGGCGCCATCTTGTGACAAACACTCGACAACCACGACAAGACACAGAGAGCTTACTGAGACTGAACTTGACAAAATAGAGCATGAAAGCTACGAAGCCAACACACAAAAAAATACAGAATGGGCATTAAAACTTCTCAAAGACTGGCTAAAAGAGAAAAAATGGAGACAAGTATGAAGCAGAGGATCTTAATAAGGTATCACGATCATTTTATGCATCTGTGCAAAGTTTCGCGGAAGGATAAAAATGTTAACTTAAAACAAATATGCCAATAAAATGTTTCAAATTCATATTCATGTCCAGTTTTTTTTCTTATGTGGCAAGTAGCCGTGTAATAAGCGGGATAATGTAGAGGCAGCCGGTAGTTATTGGGAAATAAGCCCCTTCAGTGTGATACAAGACCCTCCGCTTCGCGTCGGGTCCTGATCACACTGTCGGGGCTTATTTCCCAATAACTACCGGCTGCCTCTTTATTATCCCTTACATAATAAGTGAAAAATCTAATTGAGTAATATTTATGTTTTTATCCGATGAAGTAATTAATCGAAAAGCACTCACCCGATTAATCGATTATGAAAATAATTCTTAGTTGTCCTAACACAGCTAACCATTCATGCAACAAAACCACCATTGGTGACCTTTAACCCCCTTACGCATAATTCTTTAACTGTCCATTTATGTGTGATTGTTTTTATTAAAACAAACTCAACATAGCTGATGAAAGTGTTGATGTATCTTCTGAAATAATTCCTGTGTGTGAGAAAGATGAAGATATTTTTGCATCAAAAGTAGGGATGTTCACATTGACCGTTTAACCGTTAACCGAAGGTAAGAAATTATGACCGATTAACATTATTAGTTAAAATAAAAAATATTTGTTAATACATGGTGCGTGTCGTCATGAGCCGACAGACATTTCGCCACTTTTCTATCTTAAATTTGTGAATGTCCTGTAAATGACACAAATGATTGCTGCCCTGACGGTCTGATAAAGTAATCATTTGTACGCGTGTTTGGAAGCTGAATGGAGACGCGCGCGTGTCTGCGCAAGAATGACGCGGTCCGTGTTGCGCACATCCGGACAGAAGTTCGCTGATGGCCTCTGACCCTAACCATAAACATCTAGCTCTTTTTTGACAAACGGAGAAAGACGACGCAAAACCAAAACTGTCTGAAAAGCGTCCTGCTTTAGAAATGACCACTGTGGTAGATGAAACGGAGACAATCTGCCATTTAGATATTAATCCTCTGGACCGATCACCGATCGCGTGCTCTTTGATGAGGTAATGTTGCGTGAATATCTGATAATGTATGAATCCTGGTTCTGTTGTTGATCTGTGGCTGCTGTTTGCACGTTCAAATTAAATGTTTTGTTTTTACTAGTTCACAGACAACCGTCAACTGTATTTTTACTCAATGACAATTTCATATTAAAATCTTATCAGTTAACGGTTAATGTTCGGTTTAGAAGCTACGGTTGTCGGTCGGGAAAATTAATTGATATGAGCATCCCTAATCAAAAGGGTTAAGGTCCAGTGTGTAATTTTTAGATTTAGAATGCAAAATAATATATAAAACTATATAATCAGTGGTGTATAAAGACCTTTCATAATGAACCCTTAGGTTTTTATTACCTTAGAATGAGACGTTTTTATCTACATACCGAGGGTCCCCTTACATGGAAACCGCCATTTTGTGTCAGCGTGTTTCTACAGAAGCCCTTAATGGACAAACTTTTTTTATGAAGCTGTCTCTGAAGATGACATGTTTGTCCGGTGGTGGCTACCGTAGCTTCTCTATGCGTTTTAAAAGCGATGGGTGAGCAGTTAACTGAGCCATTGGTTGCAATTCGCAACCTCACCACTACATGACGCTAAAATTTACACACTGCACCTTTAAATAATGATCTGTTTGTTTAAGGGGTGGTTTCCCGGACAGAGATTAGCTTAAACCCTTGGTTTAATTCGTAAATATAACGAGTTTTAACACTAAAGACTTTTTGTCTTACTAAATCATTACTTTTGAGGCAAAACAAAGGGCACTGATATATTTTGAGATATGTCAGTGCAAGCTGTTTTCAGTTTGGACAGCTCTTAAATTGATTTTAGTCTAATCTAATCCCTGTCCGGGAAACCACCCTTAAATAATGTAATGCGTGGCAGTGTTAGTAAATGTATAAACAAATCTGTTATCTGCAAGTCTATAAAACAGAAAACAACACTTGGCTATTTCACAACATTAACTACCAAACATTTTTCTTCTGTATTTGCAGACAATACAGATTGTGTGCTGAAACCATACGGATTTAAAATGGAGGAAATCGAGGCGTTCAGATACAGATGTCGGGTACGACTGTCAGCAGATCGTGTTTGAGTTGAATCTCCACATCAGTTTATAGTTTTATCTGATGTTAAGTGTTGTAATCCCTGCAGGATGCCATGAGGTCTGTGACGAAACAAGCAGTGAAAGAAGCTCGACTGAAGGAGATCAAACAGGAGCTGCTGAATTCAGAAAAGCTGAAGGTTTGAGCGTCTCTGTTCATAATAAAACTCATCTCTGCTTACGATTGTTTTTATATTTAAGTGATTTCATCTGTCGCAGACGTACTTCGAAGACAATCCCAGAGATCTTCAGCTATTACGACACGACAAAGATCTTCACCCCGCTGTTATCAAACCTCACCTGAAAAATGTACCAGATTACCTGAGTAAGGACAGATAATCGAGTTGTAAGATATTGGACGTCAATGCATTGAAACATCGTTAAATGTTTCTTTTATGTTTGTTTCAGTTCCAACTGCATTGAAAAGTCTCATCAATCCTCTAAACAGACGAAAACGAAAGCAAAAGCCAAAAGGAGCTGCTGTGATGAGAAGCAGCTTTAAAGTAATTAAACAAACTATAAAATATAACAAAACATGACTGAAGTTACATGGAAAAGAGATTAAACGAATGCCGTTTGTTTTTAGAAGAACTTCAGAAGCAAAAATCCACTCAAGAGTTTCCGCTACGTGAAGAAGAAACATACAGAGAAGAAAGCCAAGAAATCCTAATGGCAGAAGATTTCCATGAGCTGACATCAGGCCACAGATTCAAAGAGACATTGAGATAATAATGTGTACTGAAAAACTCAACAGAAATGAGACCGGTTTGACAAGTATTCAGAGATGGTGAAGATTGTCTGAATCAGACATAAACTCAATATTTCTCTCTCGCTGTATGTGTGAAATACTCTTTATGGATATTGTAATATTGTATTTTCACCATTACTAAAACAACTTAAAAAATGCATTGTGTTATGATTTGGGTAATCTATAAGGGCATCTATTATGTCAATTTTTACAAGATGTAATATAGTCTTTTTCACACAGAGATGATAGGAAATGCGTCCGGGATTGTTGGATTTTTTTTGGTTCCTTTAGATTGCCAATGGGTTCCCACGGGTCTTTGAAATCCTTGAAAGTTTGTGAATCTGGGGGAAAAATTCAAGGCCCTGGGAAGTTTTTGAAAATATACATACATGGATACAGGTCATTGAAAGTGCTTGAATCTATTTTATGCAAGAAGTTTTCTTAGGGAAAAAAATCCATATTATTCCCTGTGTAGTGTAGGATAATATCATAAAACTTCTAGACTTTTTAAGCACACGTGCTAAACTGTTCGCATTAAATGCTTATATCTTCTGTATGCAAATGTTGATTCATACCAAAATGCTTTTTTACATAGTTGTGTTGACACATGAAAACGTCTCGGGTTACGTATGCAACTGTTGTTCCCTGAGAAGGGAACGAGACGCTGCGTCTCCCTTGCTATACTTCCTGCGTCCCTGTAACGCCGCCTTTGGCAATATTTCAGATAGCGATATACTTCCTGGCTCCCGCGTCACCCTGTCTTTGTCGTTAAGTCTCACCATTGGTTGAATTTGATATACACATTCAGACACACTTACCCCTGGAGGCGTCCCCAAAGTGTCACCGCGGTGACGCAGCGCGAGTTCCCTCGAAAGGAAACTGTAACAATGTATCTTAAAAGGTAACATTGCTCTCACTTGAAATGTGTCCCTACATTTAGTTCTTGAATTTGAGGGGATTGAACCTGGAACGTTCTTGAAAGGCTCATTTTAGACTGTTGATTAAAAGCTGATTGTATGAGAAATATTTTATTAATGCCAAATATTTATTGGCCAACTTTGAATGATTTTAGTACATTTTAATAAACATGATGGGGTATTTAAACATCACTAAACACTTTGCCAAGCAAGTGTTAATCTAAACTGATCCAGTAATGATTTGGCATTAACCAGAGAAAGGCATCAAGATATTTTCCTCTATAAGAATAAGTTAGTAAATGTTCACTTGTACACTACTGAGGGCAAGAGAAGCTGCATAAAGTCAATACACATTTACTCTTAATATAACACCTGTAAAATACTTTGGTCACACTTTCATCTCAATGTCCAATGTAATACAAAGATTTACACCCAACACTCAATGGAGTGAAACATTTCAATCCACCTCAGATGAAGTGCAGTATTATAAAACATTACTATAACATTAATGTTTGAACATTTTAATAGGATTTATATACAGAGAGACTTGATCATGAAGAAATGAAGCCTGCTAGGGACCAATAAGTTTTTTTTTTGTGCATTGTGATATTAAGCACATTACTATTATGATGTAATTGTTTTAGATGTGCATTTTATTATTTGACATTATATCTGGCTGGTGATTGTCATCAAATTCTCAATACGATAAAAGATCCCCAGTATTACAGTAAAAAAAAGATGTGATCTATAAAGAATGCAGTATATAATAACTAAAAATAGGCTTCATTTTCCTTATGAAAACTCTAATGTATTTTGATTTTGGAGTGAAATAAAAAATAAAAGGTTTTGGACAGATATTGTGAAATTTACCCAGACACTACAGTAACTCACAGTTAAAGGTTTCCAGAAGACAAACATTGACTTTAAATAAGGACTCGCAGATCAAATCTTTAGTCTGTTAGCAGCAAAGCATTGTTAAGACTAAATTCAGGATTTGTGAGATCCTGCGAGACTCCCGATAAAAGACAGCAAGCATAAACACAACACTTCTTTACACGGCACAAGAGTCAGGGGACTGATTTCACAACAGACCACACTTTAAATCTAACTATCAAAAGACATAACAGCAGTTATATTCATCATGCATAATTTACGGTAGTCGAATCGAAATATAGCAGGAATGTTTCATATGTGCCTTTACATAAGAAAGACGCCACAATAGTAACCAAAGCCGATATGATTCAGTTATTTATTTACATTAAGACAAAAACTGTACACAGAATTGTAGAAACATTGAGTTTGGTCAGTCACTTACACACTGTGCACAACATTGAAGATTTGCAAAAATCAAAGCCACTCCAGTCGTTCAAATACAAGTGAACACATGAATATTAAACACGTTTACAATTAAAAATAGGAATTCACGCTACAGTTTCACTTTACACTACAAGGCGCTTTAAAATGGCCAAAGCTGAATAATTGAATCTGCAGCATGTTTACTCTTGTCCTACATTTATAAGGCTAATGAACAGTCTCAATATCTCTTTAATATCAACACACTGCTGTCTAAAGTAAGGCACAGCGGGGACATAAACCTCAGGCCCCTCCATGCTTTCTTCAGTCCAGTTTTGAGTTTGACCCTGAGGAACGGTCCAGGGCGCTCACAAGACCCTTCAAGGAACTCAGAAGAAAACAAAGTCCTCAAACAACATCAAAACTGCAAGTGTGCTGCATTATGGGAAATCAGTCCCCTCCCAAGCCTTTTATTGTAAACCGTTGTATCGGCTCTCTCCGTGTGTGTGTGTGAGTGTGTTTACTATGACTGCTGCATGCCGGACGCACCGGCTCAAGAGAAAGAGAGGAAAATAAGGAAAACAAGAGTAGAGTCCATTCTGAATAGATTTTCATTATGATCACATGATTTCGCAGCAAGAGTTCTGCTTGCGTGCCTAGAAAATACAAAACACATCGAGTGTTACACATCAGAAAAGTATCTAAGCTCTTTCAACAAGATGCACATCTACTGAAGAATAATATTTAATATTCATTTGCTAAAGTGTTTTCGGCTACGCCATTTCATATGCACATACAGCAGCCATGTCTCAGGTACTGACCGTTTTATAAAAAGCTTTTGATTGATTTCCAAGATGTTCAGACTTCTGCACTAAATCATCCAGTTTTTCTCCTCTCTCCAGGAGAGACTCCATTGTGTTGTGCTAGTGGAAACAGATATTACATTTAATGAAAGTCCTGTTTTAAAAAAAGCTCAAAACAAAATGACACGTATATTGAAGGCGCAGAACAACTCGGTATCACTGTTTTGAAAAGTTGATATCACGTCTCACCAGAATAATTTTGGTTTCGTCCAGCTCGGCTTGTACTTTAGTCATAGCATCTGCCTCGCGTGGATTCTGCAGATTAAAACATTAAACGTCAAATGAAATATTATAAATATATATATTTAAAAACTAAAATCTCACTTAAATGACATAAATTTACCTAACCCTAAAATGTGAATATTAGCTCATATTTTACTCACCCTTAAGCCATTCAGCCAAACACGGTCAGAGTTATATTAAGCACTTTTTGGAGCTTTAAAAGTGGGGCACTATCCAATGCCATTATAAAGCTGAGATGAGTCAGGATGTTATTTTATATAACTCTGAGTCTCTGACTGTGTTTGAATAAAAGAGGAAAGTCATTTACATTTAAAGGATTAGTCCATTTTCTTAAAAAAATTAATAATTTACTCACCACCATGCCATCCAAAATGTTGATGTCTTTCTTTGTTCAGTCGAAAGGAAATTATGTTTTTTGAGGAAAACTTTCCAGGATTTTTCTCATTTTAATGGACCCCAACACTTATTAGTTTTAATGCAGTTTTGTAAAATCGCAGTTTCAAAGGAATCTACACGATCCCAAACGAGGCATAAGGGTCTTATCTAGCAAAACGAGTGTTATTTTTGGCAAGAAAAATAAAAAATATGCACTTTTAAACCACTATTTCTTTTCCATCTCTGGTCATGTGATGCGCCAGCGTGACCTCATCACATATATAATATGTCATCACATCAAGAGGTCACAGATGATGTATGCGACACTACGCCCCAGTGTTTACAATGTGGAGAAAGAGGACCGGTCCCACGTTGTTGTATGTGGAATGATACTAATTAATGTCTTTGTGTCAGTTTATTGTTTAAAATGGTCGGCAAATGTGCGTTTCATATATGTAACACATGACCTTTCCACGGCATTACCCAATTGCGTGAGGTCGCGCGGGGCCGTCACACAGCCAGAGGAAGAAGAGAAGTTGTGGTTTAAAGATGCATATTTTTATTTTTCTTGCCAAAACTGACAATCGTTTCACTAGATAAGACCCTTATGCCTTGTTTGAGATTGTTAAAGTCCTTTGAAACTGCAATTTTAAACTGCATTAAAACTGTTAAGTGTTGGGGTCCATTTAAGTCCATTAAATGAGAAAAATCCTGGAATGTTTTTCTCAAAAAACATATTTTCTTCTCGACTGAACAAAGAAAAACATCAACATTGTGGATGACATGGTGGTGAGTAAATTATCTGGATTTTTTTAAGAAAATGGACTAATCCTTTAAGCCACGTGTACTCAAACATACCTGCATGGTTGAACACACAGCCTTGCAAAGTATCGTTTATTTGACTCATACGTGTACACAGATTTTCGAGACATGCACACTGCAACAAAATGCATGCAATGGATCTCATGGGCTAAATAATACATTCTCCTGTAGTCGCATGCGCAACCTACGAGTACAATGTACATGGGGTTTGAAAAAACGTACACTCTTCTGATGTGGACCCTCAAAACGGGACTATACTTTGGGATAACTTAAGGGCAAGTACAATATGAGCTCATTTTAATCTTGGGGTAAACTATTACTTTATGTTAACGGGTGTGTAACTCACCTGGTATCGAGCAAGATGACTGTCCAGTGCCGTGTACTGAATAGTGGCAGGTGATCCAGAAGGCCAGTCTATACCGCTCACCTGCTTGGAGAACTCATCCAAAACCTTTAGACAACCACAAACCGGTTTTCACTTTTACCGGCTATAATCATCTCACTTATATTTTAACATGAATAATAAAAACATTTGAGCATCTTTTATTCTAAATCTAAACAGAAAATATTCCATTAAGGCAAACATACCTTGTCCAGTAAGGTAAAACAGACTCTAGAGGGATATTCATTGTCTGCGATCACAACCCCGCTCAGATTGTCGTTTCGCACGTACACGTGACACAAATACTCTGAGAAAAACAAAACACAAATGTGATTTCAGCACACAGCTGACTGTGCAGTAATTACATAGTAAAGCTAATAACTAGTTCTTCATCCTGCACAAAGTACAATTAAACATCCCAGCTCCAATCAGAGTCATCATCACTGACCTTGTTCTTTAACAGACGCTCGACTTCCTAACGCTGAGCGCTCAACAATCAGCGAGCTTGTGAATGTCATGAATTCCTGTACACTGCAAATACATATATACATATTTCACTTGAGCATTATGAAAAATGAAAATTAGCCCATATTTCACTCATCCTCAAACTATCATAGGTGGATATGACTTTCGTCTTTCAGTCAAACACAGTCAGACTTATATTAAATAATATCCTGACTCTTTTCAGCTTTATAGGGGCATTAGGGTTGCAAAGGGGCAGAAACTTTCCATGGGAACTTTGGAAATATTCCAATTTGAAAAACTTAATTTAATAATAAATCATATACAAACATAAATAAACATTTTGTTTGGTCATAAGCAGACATGCATGCAAGGTCAACAAATTTAAAAAAATATGTTTTAACAAAGGAAAGAAAAAAATTACCCCAAACTTTTGACCGGTAGTGTTTATTGTTACAATTTTTTTTTTAAATAAATTGTTCTTTTTTTTATAAATCTGTTCTTTTTTAACGTTTTATTCATCAAAAAATCCTGATACTTGCTCTCATTCAGTTTCCCAGTTTATTCCCATTAATTCCCAAATAATCCTGGTAATTTTCATAAATTCCCCGATAATTCCCATACATTCCTATTAATTCCCTTACATGCCCGTTAATTCCCATTAATTTCCATATAGACGGTTTCAGCAGTAACAACATAAACACGCGGGTTTCGTGGTCATCACATAACTTCCGGTTAAAGTCCGACGAGGTATTTGTTTAAGAGTTTAGTTTCAGCAACTAGTCAGACCATTAAACAAACAGAAACCGGAAGTAAAGTTCGGACCACACGTGCGTCCAATGAAACGGTCTATATTTCCATTAATTCCCTTTGAAAGTTTCCAGCCATGAAAAATTCCCAGAATTTTGCAACCCTAAATAGAATTAAATAGTGCCCCATTTTTAAAGCTACAAAAAATGCATCCATCCATTCAAAACGAATCCATACACTTATTAAATCTCTTCGGGGGTGAAGTGATGGGTTTTTGTAACGTTGGGTCAGAGGTCAGCCTTCCACCTGACCTCTCGTGAACTTGCGTATGGGCGTAATTTATAAAGTTTAAAATATATAAATGTTTCTTTACAAAAACCCATCGCTTCACTTCGGAAGACATTTAATAACTGTATGGATTCATTTTCATGGGTGGGTACACAAAAATGGGGCACTATCCAGTGGCATTACATTCCCATGTTCCTAAGATAATAAAGTATTATGTAATCATATCTTAAAGCTAAAAAGAGCCAGGATATTATTTAATATAACTCTGATTATGTTTGGCTGAAAGAAGAAAGTCATACACACCTAGGGATGACTTGAGGGTATTTACATTTGGGGGTGAACTGCCCCTTTAAAAACAGATTGACAAACCCACCTGGATCTCTGAAAGAAACTGAATGATGACAGATCATACGCTGCTTTAAGCAGGTTGGCTTTGGTTGAACCTTTATACAAGACACTCAGACTGTAAAGCCTCATGATGTTTTTGGACAGGACCTGCAACAATAACACATTATTTGTGAGATAAGTTAGATAATGAGATCTAAACCTAACCTCCATCTAGATCTTTAACCACTAATAAGCCTCACCACCCTACATAACAAACAAGGATATGAATGACGTCTGGATAGGATCCTGGATTTGATCATCACAAGAGGTTGGAAAGGAAAGCTTTATTAATAAATATCTTCTGTTCATTATACTGACGTGTAATTATGATCCTTTAAAATATCAACAGACTGCTCATTAACAGCTGTGTAGCTGTCAAGTTATCAGTAAAATATCACGTTATTAACACAGTCAGTCTCATTATTCCGTTTGAATCATTCATAGTTAATGATTAATATAAAATACTTCTCGTTATTTCCAGAAAGTGTCGTTTCTTACCTTCTCTGTGTGAAATAGCCAAAACTGAAGCTAACCCGTTAACAGCTAATCTAATCTAAACAGATCACAATGACTTTATAAATATACGTTTAAATAGATAAACGTGCCTTTATGGAGCTGTCAGAGAAATTAAAGTATTAATAAATATTTGTTTTAGGAAGTCGTTGTGATCAACTAAAGGAAGAAGACATTTGATGAGCTCACAACTATGCGAGGGATTTTTTCAAGAAACTTGCTAGCTGGCAGAAAGCGGCACTTCAAAATAAAAGTCCCTGATCCACACCCATAAAGCAGACGTAGATAAACTGACGTGGGCAAAATAAAAGTCGATAATCCATAAACTAAAAATCATGATGATTTTCATCAAACAGTACATTATATAAATACTAAATATTATTAATTTGTATTTAATACTCATTACTATTTTATGTTATTAATAATTACAACAATTAACTAATACCCAAGGGTTTTCAACCTTTTTTCCAGACGAACCCCCTTGGCCTAAGTTATTTTTCTTGAAGTACCCTGAGTTTTTTAAATTAATATTTCAATAATTTAATAAGAACATTTGCTTTTTTACCTAAAAAATTATTTTTCATCCATTTTAAAGTTTTTTATCTACTGTATTTTACTCTATTGTATTTTTTGGATCTTTATTTGGTAATTTTCTTTTATTTGTAAATAAAACGTATCTGTCCACGTAACATGAGTTCTCAGTTTTCTAACATAATGTGTTGTGTAATGGTCACATGAAATGCAGATCAAAAAAATAAAATATATATTTTGCTAGTGTTTTATTTAGATTTTCCTTTACTAAATTTATTTATTTACATTTGATGATTTCATTGTACACTGTACAGCATTTTTGTCAAATCAACATTTATTTTTATGTTACTTTAACTTAAAAAACAAGTTGAACTATTTCAACTTGTTTTTATAAGTTATGTCAACTTACCACAGGTCAAGACTTAAAATAATAGGTTGCATTGACTTGCAAAACCATTTTTTTTCAACTTCATGCTGCATTTTTTTTTACAGTGTAATTGATTTTATTTTTCATAAACTCATAAACCCATTACAATTCCCCAGTTTGGGAAATCCTGTTTTAACCCATTGTGACACTACACATATTTTCTAGCCAGCCCTGGATCAACTTCAGAGTAAGTATTGTACCTTCATTAAGAGCTTTGTGTTAATAGTTGTATAAGTTATGAATCAACCTTTGCAATTTTTAAATCTACAACCAAGTCCAGATTTTTCACAGCTGGTTTATACCACCCCACCAACATAACCTTGTATATTGCACTACATTATATAGAGAGTTTTGCATTACACAACATAACAAATCAATAATAATAAAGCATAACTAATGAAATGACATCAAGACTTTTATTAGAAAAATGTGCACATTATAATATTGATGTACACAAGCATGTAATATGAGGACAGCTCATATCAAAATTTAAATGGCTCCATCTTTCTATTTGATCTCAGTTTTATGAGCTTTCACACAAGATGCTTTGAATTAAATAAGTATTATTTTCCTGTCTGTAATACTCTGTACCACAGAAAGCTTGTTCTGTAATTTGACAGCCTAAAAAAGGTACGATCTAAATACCACTTAAGTTCAACACAATTGACTTCTAATAATCATCGATTCTGTACTCAAAGTTATAGTCTTGAGTGGTGGCACCGTCCCCACCAAACCACGAATCATACCACGAGGTTGTGGCCTCTTCTGTGGACGTTGTTGTGGTGGTGGGTGAACGGGTGGTGGTCGTAGTCGTTGTGGTGGCCACTGTGGTCGTACTGGCCTTCATCCTCTCCTGTCGTAGCTTGCGCAGACGCATCAGACGCAGTCGGCGCAGACGTTCATTCTGGGGTCCCGGGGTGGACCCTGTACTCCCTGTAACACTGACACGGCTGTTTGTGCCTCTCGTGCTGCTGGTGGCCACCCTTGGCCTCTTCCCAGTCTGAGCCATGATCTGTCGAATCCGAGCCCAGTTGGATTTAGTTAAAGTGAAGCTGCAGGGCGATGCATTGGCGTCGTAGCCCACAATGCAAAGACGAGTCTGCGAAGAGTACCCCTCTGCCCTCGCCGTAACACGATACTCGCCTGGGTTCAGAAGTCTCCAGTAGTCACCAGTTGCAGCTAAATAGAAAAAAATACAGAAAAACATTTTTTTAAGGATGCACAATAGCTGGGAATGTTTACCAGCTAAACTAAACTGCACTCTTAAAAGATGCTGGGTTGTTTCAACTCATGGTTGGGTAAAATTTGAACCCTAAGTTTTTTTTTGCTGCCTTACATTTTAAAGTACAATCAAATTGACATTACAAGCCTTTTAAACCTTAACTATTAAACTTTGTAGTTGCTATAACTTAAAAATACAAGTAGAAATTGCTTGATAAGTAAAAGTAGACAAAATTAAAAATAGAAAGTTGAAATGACTTGAAAAAAGTTTTACAGTGAACTGTTGCGTTAAATTAAGTAACATTGTCAATATTTGACCAAACCATGGATGGAAAAAGACTGAAAGAAACCAGGTTAACTTTAACCCAATAGTTGTGTTTCCATACATTTCTTTGCCCAAAAATATGTTTTAATTATATGCTAAATACATTTTGTAGAAAGTAAAGCTTAAATAAATATATTTTTGAATTAAAAAATAAATTCAGTTTTAAATAATAACATATATTTCAACAATGAACAGTAAATATTTATTTCATTAAACATTTCAGTAAACATTTCTAATTTGACAGCCCACAAAATATATAGGTTTGTATATAATGGCTAAATTCTAAGTATAAAATGTTTATGTATGTATAAAATATAAAATTATAAGTATATATTCTGCAGTTAAATATACATTACATTTTAACCTTTTCAACCCTATTATTATGTTTACAGGTTTGTAACATATAAAGTTTTTCTTCTAATGTGATGTGGATATAAATGCTTTAATAAATGCATATATATTTTAAAATATTTTTAAAATATTCCAAAATATTTATAATATATAAATATATCTTTTGAAATATATTTAAAATATATTTTTTGTATGTTTATATTTTACCCAACCATGAGTTGAAACCACTGGTCTATAGAAAATTTTTTAGGTGAAACCAAGTCAGACCAGCATGTAATTAGCAGCATAAATGGAAATGGTCTTACTGGTTAATATGCTGGTCTTATGTTTAACTGGTTTTCACAGGATTGTGTGTTACCTGTTTTGACGTCATGTTTGATGCCCTCCACAGACACTGTTGCATTTGCTATAAGATTTCCATCTATGTCTCTCACAACCCCTTTGATACCACGGTGCACCTGTGGGTGACATAAAAACCCTTGATAAACAGACTTTTGGCATTAACTGTGCGTATAAATGTTTACCCAAATTCATAGTCACAGTCAAATAAAAGTTCCTATTCATATGCCATAATAATAAGTTCACATTCCATGTAATATTAATACATTACTTTGAGGAGATTTTTGTCTACTTTGTCCAAATCAGGTGTCTATTTTGGACACAGCACGTATCTATGGCCTATACACTCATCGGACCCAAGAGGGCGCACTTCCACTGCAGTGCACATCACATGCGCCGCCGCGACAGCGGACTTAATGGTCCTGTCCCGAATGGTGCACTTCATGGGGACTTTCGGTCTTGTTGTCTTAAATTGCCCGTGCTCGCTTAGTCTAAGAGTCCATAGGGTTTTCCATCTGTCTTTTTGGCCCTGTCCCAAATGGCACACTCTGGACTTGTGGACCTCCTCAGAGTCCACACTTTGATGACATCATGTAGTGCAGACCCTAGGGACCCTTAACGCGAGTCCAAGAGGGTGCACCAAAGTTGTATTTGGGACAGACTTGAGCTTCACGCCGGAAATAGAAAAAAGGAGTTGCCCATTAGTGTGAACTCCTCCCTTCCATCGTCTGATAGGTCTAATTTCTCTTTTGCAAGGACTTCTGGGTAGGTAGAGTGCGGGTTCAAAGGGGGCACTAATGGGCACACTTCGGAGCGTAAAAATGACAGATGGGACACCCTACGGACTAAGCGAGCATGCGCAATTAACACAGTCTCACCCCATGTCGTCAATATTTGACGACACTTGACCATTCGTCATATGTTGACGCGAAGGGTATACCTTTCGCGTCATTTTTTGACAAACTGGGGACTTCAATACTATTACGTCCGTTGCATTCTCTTTCCTATTTTCTTACCATTTTCGCGTCGGTTTAGGGTTAGATTACGCAAAATTAAACAGTCTACGTGAAATTAAACAGTTGTCACCTGGCGTTGGGGTTAGAGAGTTAGGTACGCGAAATGAAACAGTTGTCACCTGGCGTTGGGGTTAGAGTTAGGTTTGGGTAGGGATGTCATTATGTAAATCTAACCCTAAACCGACGCGGAAATGGTAAGAAAATAGGAAAGAGAATGCAACGGACGTAATAGTATTGAAGTCCCCAGTTCGTCAAAAAATGATGCGAAAGGTATACCCTTCGCGTCAACATATGACGAATGGTCAAGTGTCGTCAAATATTGACGACATGGGGTGAGACTGGGTTGGCGCAATTTAAGGCCACGAGACCGAAAGTCCACATGAACTGCGCCATTTGGGACAGGGCCTTTTACTCTCCGAAATGTGCTCATTAGTGCCCCCTTTACACCCTTGATGTGGTCTTCACCGAAGCCACACTTTATCAACCCAGAAGTCTTTGCGAAAGGGCAATCAGATGGCGGATGGGATGAGTTCACGTGACACTCAAGACTGTCCCAAAATAAGACTCCGGTGCACCCTCGTGGACTCACCTCAACTGTCCCTAAGGTCAAGGGTGCGAGACTAAGGCACACTCACATCATCCCTTTGGATAGTGGGAGTTTGCCTTTAAACATAGAGCCGAGTTTTAATCACACAGTGAGCTTAGTGATGGATGGATGGATGATTTACCTGCTCGATAAAAGCCAAAAGAGCTTCTCGATTGTTTTCCCACTCCATCGCCAGTTCAGACTCGTGAGGGAATTTATCACAGCCCAGAAAGATGGAGATCTCGAAACAATTTGTGTGCAAATAGCTGAAGTCATTCATGCCTATAGAGACAAAACAAAACACATAGTATTTTATTGATACTAAAGGCAAGGTTATCCTGCAAACCTAGTGGTGAAGTGTGTAATGAATGTGTTCCTGTAGTGGTCATGGGTTCGAACCCCTATGAACCCCAGGATAAAAATGTAAAAAAACAGGATTGAATGCACTGAATAAAATGTCTGCCGAATGGATGATGTGACTTCACCTTTAAAGGTGCAGTGTGTAATTTTTAGAAGGATCTCTTAACAGAAATGCACAATAATATACAAAACTATATTATCAGGAGTGTATAAAGACATTTCATAATGAACCGTTATGTGTTTTTATTACCTTAGAATGAGACTTTTTTTATCTACATACACAGAGGGTCCCCTTACATGGAAGTCGCCATTTTGTGCTGCCATTTTCTACAGAAGCCCTTAACGGACACATTTTTTTACTAAGTTGTCTCCGACAATGACATGTTTGTCCGGTGCCAGCTACCATAGATCCTCTTTGTGTTTCAAGAGTGAGGGGTAAGCAGTTGACTAAGCCGTTGGTTGCAATTCGCAATCTCACCACTAGATGCTGCTAAAATTTACACACTGCACCTTTAAGCTAAAGTTTATTTTTTTAATGGTTTCATGTCAAGTTTTTTTAATCACATACTGCCCACAACAGGTTTCCAGCTGGCACGGTTGATGATGCCCTGGCCGCCTGTGATGTCATCTGTGTGACAAGAACCACGCTGGGTCTGGGTCAAGGTGAGATGACTGTGAGCATACGTCATGGCCAACCAGCGGAAGAGGTTTTCATCGGCGGTCTCACGCAGAGCGCCCTCATTTTGACGTTGGATCCTGGCCCATGTCTCTTCATTCATCTGGTGATAGTCCAGCCTCGGTTGACTCCCCCTGCCATCGGCTCCTGTGGCCCGAGGTGGACGCTGCATGTCGAAGGGGTAGACGACGATCTTCTCCCCGCCCTGAAGATTTGCCCCCAGAACAAACGGTGTCCTCTCCATCCACGAGATGATGGCTTTGGTTTCAACAGCAACCTAAATTACAAATTCTTTGATAAAGGAACTACTGGACAAATGTCACTTCAAAATGATCATAGTTATGAAATAAAAAAGCCAAAAGTAGGGTAATTGTAAGAAAGGAAGCTTCATTTTTCTATTATAGTTATGATTGCGGAACTGGTACTGTAGTAGGATAATGTTAGACTCAATTTAAATTTATATAAAGTCTATATAAAGTCACTCTCTCTCGCTTTTCAGTGTAACTCACAGAACCATTAAGGAAATTCTCCGGAATGGGAATATGGTGATTGGGAATAATCCGCGGCACCCATCCCCTGTCCTCCGCACCCCACAGAATACTATTCAGATCTGGGAAGTTCTGGAAAATGTCATAGCCTTCCTCTGTCCAATGGCCCAAAGCCCAGTTTCCCATTTCAGAGCCCTGGAAACGAAACAAGTTGCATGATAAACTGATTAAATGGGCATTGTGATAATTGAGAAAGTGGATTTTACCATTTCATAGGCGAGTTCGTAGGCATCAGGGTTGAGCGACGGCACAAGGTGAATGCGAACTCCCTCCACGAGGCGTCGGATTCGCGGGTTGTCATCGTTGTATTCTTTACATATGAACTGCATCAGGAGGAGCAGAAGTTCCCGACCCAGAACCTCATTCCCATGAAGCCCTGCGGTGTAACGAAATTCTGGCTCACCTGACAGAGGACAAGAAGTTAGGAGTGCACAACAAAATCTAAGATGAAGATCAGAATCTAAATTTATACTGACACAGCAAATTATACAAATGTGGAAGCCATGGCAAATTATCATATTAATACTGATTCCTCAGTTTTTCTTGTCAAGAAAATTCGTAATAGAATAAAAATGCACCTAAATGAAAAAAACACAACTGAATGATGGAAGAAGATACCTTTTTCATGTTCCCCAGGGTTATCTGAGATCTCCATGGCGTACATCTTCAGCCCTTGAGAGCTTTTGCCAATGTTATATATTCTGGTGATGTTGGGACATTCTTCGTTTATCACCTTCATCATCTATTTACACACACAGGAATCATTTGAATCAGTTTTGGTTAAGCGAAACCAAAGTGAATCCAACCAGACCACAGTACAACCACAAAAACTGCCCTGTATGTGTTGTGACTAGGGTTTTTGGGAATTTTCAAGGCTGGAAACTTTCTATGGGAATTAACGAGAATATATGGAAATTAACGGGAAAATGGGAATTTATAAAAATTGAACTTAAATGTACAAATGATTTCTTAAATGATTTCTGAAGGATTTTGGATCAAATAAATCCAGGCTTGATGAGCGTAAGTATCAGGATTCTTCATACATGTATGCTTATAACCAAACAAAACGTTTATTTACGTTATCATATAATTTATAGAAATTTCCAAATAATTCCCATAAATTGACCTACATTTCCATTAAGTTTCCAATGTGGTATATTATCAAAATTCCCCAGAGTATCCCCTCCCCCAGGTTTAGGGAGTAACCTGGTGAATGAGAGGATATGCGGTGGTGGAGGGATTCTGAAGACTGTAGAGAATCCTTAGGTGAGTTTGACTGTGATCATATATGGGCTTGCCTTCATGCTGATTGGATAGATGCGTTAATTACTGATTGTAGACAGCTGGAGGAATTTAAGTAGTTTATTTGATGTGTTCCTCATAAAGTTTGCGTAATTTACCAGAATCTTTCCACCCCTTTGCAACACTAGTAGTGACGTGATCTGAGTCTCAGCTTTGACCCTTAATGATACCTTTGAGGTGTAAAGATCTCACCTGTCTCATCTCTTTGTAGTTGTGATGTCTGTAATCTAGGTCATCGGTGGGCTGCACATCGTTCTCAGTCAGATAACTTGCTGATGAAGAAGTCCATACAAGCGGTTTATTATTTATACTAGTTAGTCACACACTTAAAATACTTTCATCTCTAAAGAAATATAGGACTGCTCACTGGGAACTTGGCACCCAAGCACTTCCAGTCTCATACACAAGCTGCCGTTCCAGCTCTGCGGAAAGACACGGATGTAACGCGCCACCACGGTATACGAGAATTCATTCATCACAGGCGTCTCCTTATCAACATTCCCATAAAAGAGCTGCCGGATAAGAAATCAGATTTGAAATGATAATGTTTGAGATGAATTATTACAAGAGAAAATCTATGCACCAGAGGTCTTTAAAACTAGTATTAACGGACCCATTCGGCATAACCGTCATGAAGCATCGTCCAATCGCGGCTGTCGTTACTGAAGCCCACATAGTATGACGAAACAAAATCATTACTGGAAAAGAATTAAGTGAGTTATGAGTACAGGCGTCTCCTTGTTTTTTGTCTCAGATGTTTTAAAACATGTCCACCGTCATCTCTTACTTTGAATCAGAGTTTCTGCCCTGTGTGATGATTCCCGTGAACTCCACCTCACGTCGGGCGTCCAGCTGAAACCAGTGCTCCTTCTCCTCCGTGTCAGCACACCACGCTCCACCGTAAAAATCTTCCTCATCCGCTGAACTCTAAACAAACACAAACCCACTTTCTGGTTCAATCTGCTTATGTAATGTG
Source organism: Paramisgurnus dabryanus (assembly GCF_030506205.2). Taxonomy (NCBI): domain Eukaryota; kingdom Metazoa; phylum Chordata; class Actinopteri; order Cypriniformes; family Cobitidae; genus Paramisgurnus; species Paramisgurnus dabryanus. The sequence continues at coordinate 1,621,160 of NC_133346.1, read as the reverse complement.
AACATATCAAAATCAGATGCTTTTATCAACCTAGAAAATGTGTAAAAGATCAACCCAGTAACTTAGTTTTGGTAAACCATTCTCTGCAAGCATGTGAAGGTCATTGAAATTTGACTCCCCTTGTGATGTCAGAAGGGGATCTTATAATAATTCCGCCCCTTAGTCAAAATCTTTTTTATAGGTATACTTGTTGTCCATACCTGCATGTTCAGACGTCCTCTCAGGGCTGAAAATCCATGATGAGACGACGAAGAAGCCAATATCTGATCATCTTCCACCCGATGGGACTCCAGACCGAGAGGAGGACATTCTGAGGTGAGACAGATCCATTTTGTTACACAGTCTTATAAAAACTGAGACGTCTCTGAGCAGATGTATTTTAATAGCTGAGGAAGAGCATTTGTGCTGAACAAAGACAAAAGTTCGAGCCAGCAGAGGTTCTGGCCGGTGTGAGAGTACAATCCTGACATTGTGAGATTTCCAGCTGGATAACACAACGATTGTGGGGGAAGTTGACATTTACTTCTTTAGACATTTACAAATCTCCAGTGTTTGTGTGTTTTTAGTGGCTGTTGTCCAGGAGTACTCACTCTTTGGCTCAGCCAAAGGAAGCGTTTGCTTTTTCTTCTCCTCCTCTTCCTCTTCCCACATTTTCCGAAGTTTTTCCGCTGTTTTAGGGGACAGAGAGAAAGTATTATTCTGAGTATATTACTAAGAGACGTGAAATCGTTGAAATTGGTCATTTTATGTTGTTTCTAACCCAGTTATTGCCTATGATACAGAGATTTTGGATTTTGGTATGTCTGTTTTTGCTTAAACTGTATTAATGATGCAAAAAAAAATTAATGGTCTTACAATTAAAAACACAGCATCTAAGATTATTATCACAAGCTTATTTCACCTCTGCAAAAAATGATTAAAAAAAAAAACTTTTTGTCTTATTTTCAGTAAAAACATCTAAAAATTCTTAAATTTAAGATGCTTTTTCTTGATGAGCAAAACGACTCAAGAAAATTAGTCTAGTTTTTAGACCAAAAATATAACATTGAAGTGATTTTGTGCATAAAACAAGCCTAAAAAAGTCTGCCAATGGGGTAAGCAAATTTTTCTTGAATTTCTCTTGAATTTAGTGAAAAATTTTCAAAAAAAATTTGCTTACCCAATTGGCAAATTTTTTGGCCTGTTTTATGCACAAAATCGCTTACATTTGATATTTTTGGTCTAAAAACTATTTATTTATTTTGAGTCGTTTTGCTCATCATCTTAAAGGTGTAGCGCAGGATTTTCTCGAATTTTAGACAAGAACCGCCTTCTCCACTTTAAAAAAAAATGAATTTGCGCAACACTCCTGATTGACAACTAGAAGGACCAATAGTCTTGATGATCCACCCGGAAAAAGAAAATCCTCCGCAATACCTTTAATTTAAGAATTTTTTGATATTTTTAACTGAAAACAAGACAAAAATATTAAGATTTTTTTTCTTGAAACTCATTTTTGCAGTGTGCATGATGTACAAACGTTTAATATTTGCTTTAACTTTAATAAAGATTAATTGATTCTCAGACCCTTCTCCTCTTTGGCCTTTCTTTCTTTCTCCATCTCCTCCTCCAGCTTCTTTGCAGCCACTGATGTTAAAAAGAGCAGATCAATATAAACATTTGTGTTGAACATTAGGGTATATCTGAACTTTGAGTAGTTTTATTAAATGTCTTATTATTATTATAAAGGACTGAAATATTTCAGACATACGGTCGGCGTAATCATATTCTTCATACCAGGCGGCAACTGTTGGGGGGGAGCTGCTGGTTTCCTCTAATAGATAAAAGAATTAAAGAGAGAATGATCATGCATGTAAGGTTGTATTTATTTGCATTAACTTAATAAAATTTGTTTAAATAGTTGCACGAAATTAAAAAGCATGCATTGCTTGTGTTTTCTTCGCTATTCCCCAAATTAGGAGCATTGATGTGTAATTACTGGGGTGTGGCTCAAGTTAAAAGAGCACACCCTCCACCCTTCTCATTAGTGTTACCCTTTAGTACAACCAGACCCTGTTTACCTGGGATAGGTAAGTATATAGATGGGTCATCAATGCCACCCGGGGGCTTTTTGTCAGGTTTAGGAATGAGGTCCGGCTCTGGTACTTCATCTGTCAGGTGAATAAATAGTTTGTGATTATAGTGTTATGTTAGTATGTGATCTTAGTGTACTTCACACGTACATCTCGCATCCCAGTAATCAGGATCATGTGCTTTGCTTAGGGGAGGTGTCGTGTCTTCTTTCTTGCTCTGAATGTCTACAGAAATAAATAAAGAGAAATATTTATTTGTTAGACTGAGAATCTGAGAAGATTTGGCAACCTGCCGCTAATGTGGCCTGTACAAAACACCATGTTGCTTATTTGGGTTTCATTCAATTGCACAATTTTACCATAAGACTTCTAGATTTAATTAAAACCAAGATTTTTAGATGTTGATTTTATAGCTAGGGCTAAATGTTTTATCAGCCAGGGCAACATACGTCAATCTAATAGCTGTCTGATTTTACTCATCCGCAGCATGAGTTGCATGAAATGATTTTGATCTTATTAACTTTTATTCTGCAATTGCTTTTTAATGACACAGATAATCTTCAACAATGGTTTTGAGTTGATGCTGCATTTATGGTAAACTAAAAAATAAAAGTTTGTGATGTAAATGTTGTTACTATCGTACCGTCATCTGACTTCTTTATTTCAGTCTTCTTTGATGATTCTGTTGGAAACACTAAACACAATATTTGAGTATTAAAGGATCTTTAAGGGCGCTATAAAGCACAAACCTCATGCACATTTGCTTGAAAAACATTTGCGGCGGTTGACTTCTCTTCCAAGGGAGCAGGAATTAAAAATATGTGTTTGTTGTGTTATGTAAACCTATGTGCATCATGCATCATGTCAAAATACGCGCCTGCTGCACACGCATCGAAAGGGTTTATGATAAAAGACTGAACACTAAACTCAAATGCAAGCGTCTCTTTTATCATAAACCTCTTCGAAGCATGTTTAGCAGGCACTTATTTTGACATCAAGCGTGATGCACATGGTTCACATGACGTGCCGAACACATATTTTGACATGATGAGCCACACACATGACGTGCTACATACATGTTTTGACAAGCTTTGCATCCGTGTGCCCTCGAATAAGAAGTCACCGGCCGGCACTGGATATATGTACATACTTATGTCTTTCTCTTCTTCTTCCACCATCGATGTCTTTCTGGTTACTGACATTTCTTTGCTCTTTGGTGTCGTGGTGGGCTTCAGTCCCTTTGGTTTCTTGGTGGGCCTTGGTGCTTTGGGCTTCTTTGTTGGTTTTGGTGGTTTGGGTTTCTTAGTTGGTTTCGGTGGTTTGGGTTTCTTTGTCGGTTTCGGTTTCTTGGCTTTGGCTTCTTTCTCGGCTGCCTTCTTTGCCTTGGCTTGTAAGTGTAAATTATAAAAATGAAAAATGTTAGCATCACATGAGAATGGTAACTTACTGTATATACTACAGAAATTAAAATAGCATTTTAAGAAAAAATGCATGTGCCCCTTTCTTTTAATTTCCCAGGAAATTTGCTCTCCATATTAAAGCCACAATATGTAAGACTTTCACCACTAGAGGCTGCTATTACACAATAACATAATATTACACAATATTACACAATATTAAACAATATTACACAATATTACACAATTACACAATAACACAAGTGTTATGAAGGAAAGTTGAAGGATTGGAGATGTTGTTTTCACCATCCAGAGACGTCTGGAATTTGTTAGTCATGTTTGCTGATGAGGTAATGAATGAATGATTTATTAAATACGTTTGATCACATTATTTTATGCCATCATAATGAAGGAACTGCATAACACAACAGCTGCGTGTTTGATGCTGTAAAACTGCATTTGTCAACTCGTGTTGCCTATGGTTTCTACAACCAGATACTGATGATAGCACAGACATTAAATCACTAAAAGGGGTCGGCGCCGATAGCCTGTGGTTTGTGCGTTGACATATAGCGCCAGTGCACTCACGGCAACCCGAGTTTGATTCCCATCTCGGTGGTCCTTTGCCGATCTTGCTCCCCTATCACCATCACTTTCCTGTCAACTGTCTACTACAATACTATCTGCATAAAAGGCCCTAAAATATAACTTTTTAAAAAATCACTAAAAGGGCGACAATTACAAAGAGAGACATTTTAAAACACTATTTTAAACAGGAATTTCTTTGGATTTACAAATCCTCTGGAATTTTTTGGAATAATGATACAACTCCTTGAAATATATCACATTGTGCAATGGTTTTTGGATGTTTAAATTTTTTTTACTTATTGTGGCTTTAATTTTTGGAGGTTGACAACATGAATGCAATGCAGTGGAGTTTGAACCTTTAGCTCTGTGGTTCTCAAACTGGAGGCCCCAGTTTTATGACATTTTATAAAATATATTTATTTAACATCGGAAAAATAAGGCTACTAACCAACAGTAATACATTGTATAATTTAATATATTTTGTTGAATTCAATTTTTAAGTTTTAGAATGCCATTTCTTTGAAGGGCCCCCGAAAGGATACACCGTACACATGAGGGGCCACACTCCGAAAAAGTATAAGAACCACTGGTTTAGATTGAAAAACAATCTACATTGCATTCAAGTTTTGTTTACTATATTTCAAATGTTTATTCTAACTTTGACATTGAAGTAAGATTGACTTTTTTCTTTGGAGAATCATCTGACAAGCAGGAGACATTTTCCTTTTTCTGTTTCTACAACTGGCTTTAGTCGAAGCTTCACAGAACAAAATTAAAGAATAAATCAAATCAATAAGAAATGCTTCTTCAGTTGTCATAAACAGTGTAAACTACTGTAAGACTGGAAGCAAGAAATACTAACAGATGAAATCCAGAATATAATCTCTCGCTGAAGTGAATGTCATCTCTCTCTCCCTCGTCAGATATAAATGAATACACAAGCTTACGTCTTAACTCCTCGCGGTCACATCAGACATCCTTCTGTTTATCATTTACACTGACTCACTTAATCTTTCAATTCAAACCAAATGTTGCTCCGTCTCTCTTCCTGCCTGTGTGTCCTAAACCACACAAAACTCAGATGTTAGCAAAAGGGAGGATAAAATAGTATTGCTTTTGTATTCCAGACCCATAATGTTTTTTTTTCAGAGGCCATCTGTGATTCTCATTCAGTGCTTTTACTGTAATTTCGTTTCCACATGGCGACTACATCACAACAATGATCAGTTGACTGACCAGACGCGGTTTAACTAAAAATGTTGCGTAACCTCAAACGAGAGTGAAGCTTTTGCATTCGCCAGATATGTGTCATGATGATAAAACACATCGCCTTCCTCCCTAAACTTCAGCCGCAACCACCAAAATCCCAGCATGGAGCCAAAAATGCTGCGTACCAGCTAATACCTCCTCAGGACTCTTTTTACCCTTTGGTTTTTCATCCAGTCCGGCTTCATCCATCTGAGTATCTTCTGAAAGTCCATCATGTAATTCTTGTCTTTCTGAGGGAACGTCGCTGTTTTTCCTCGTCTGGATGCTCCTGCTCCTCTGGTTGGACTTTGTTGCAGCATCAACTAATTCAACATTAATCACAACTATCACAATCCAGCACAGGCCGAGCACAGCTGCACACAGAGGAACCCTCAATGTCCGCATCTTCAGCTCTTTACTCCAGTAAAACTCTTTGAATTGTTTAGGTTTTAAAACAGAAAGGAAATTGGTGCATCACGTCGTCTCTATAAAAACTTTTGTGAAGGAGAGGAGTCAAAGACGCTGGTGTGAACCTCAGATGGAACGGAATTGTGGCTGTTGTTCCCTCTTCAGGAGGAATGGAATTTCAGGAACATCCCCCTCTGAGTGGGCAAGAAAGACACATCCCAAAGAGAAAAAGGAAACTCATTTTAGGGGAGGGGACTAGGTGGAAAGAGAGAGAGAGAGAGAGAGAGAGAGAGAGAGAGAGAGAGAGAGAGAGAGAGAGAGACTAGAAGAAGGCTGAAGAAGGCTGAGATGTAGTTTGATTATGCATAATTCACAGAGACTTATTTCAAGGGTGTGAGAATGAATGGGACTGAAAAGTGTTCAGATATATGAATCTGATCATTCCCTTTCCTTTGAATGTTTAGACTTTTTCCCCTATACGAACACAAAGGCCTTCCAAGATGAAATACTTTTATTATTAATCATATAGATCTGAGAGCACAGGTCTGGTTTTACTCAACAGAGTACTCAGATTAAAATCTCAGTATGCACACTGCAATGTTTTCATTAGTTTTACCGTGAAACCTCTTTGTCACAATAATGTCCACTTTGATTCAACCGGAACTTGATTTTTAACTTGAAATACAAACATTGTAGTTTGAAATTAATTTGTTTTTACTAGAGGGTGATTCATTTTTGGTTATTAAAAACATTTGAAGGAATGAAGTCACAGAACTGAGCATTACCAAATAAGACATCTTAACACCAGGAAACTAAACGGCACATGCTAAAAAACTCATAAATAGCATTCCAGTACGGTCTGTGTACTCATTTCATGCCTTGTTTAACTAATATTATTTTTATTATAACCCACACATTTATGACTCCTGGTTTGGTATGCATAAGACTTTTTCAAATAATAAATATAAAGAAAATTATTTGTTTTCTAAAATACACAAAAAGGCAATGATGGTGCCGTCGGACATTAATGTAAACCATGTGTTAAATTACAGACAGATGTGATTTTCTGTGTTTAGCCTCTTTTGCCATTGTGAGTATGAATAATCTCATGTGATTTACTTTATGTTGCCCTTTACAGAGATGCTGAAAATGCAGTAGATGTGTTATGGATGTAACATTTGCAGTCAAAACTTGAAATACAAAATCTCAGAAAATGCATTTATTACCAATATATTCAATCATCTGTTTATACAAACCCCTGGTGATAGAGTCCTAACATCGGTAAGAATATCAGTCTATTCTCATGTTTTCTATTTTAGATGAGGGAAACATGCATGCATTGTGGATGTGACGAAAAAGTTTTGGAGAGACAACTTACTTTTTAAGGAATTCTGTAAATTAAAATGCACAAACCAGAAGTAATAATACCCCACAAATGAAGAAGGGACGGCTCTTCAAAGGCCATATAATATTTATATGCACATTTATGAGGATTAAACAAAATTAGGATGTGACATTTTTCCGTTATGGAAATGACAATTCCACTTATAGAAAATAAAAAAGAATGCTTTAAAAACTTTAACCGAGACTTTGCATGGGTATTTGCCACCACACTGCAAAAATTATTTTCAAGAAAACATTTTCTTAGTGTTTTTGTCTTGTTTTCAGTAAAAATATCAAAAAATTCTTACAAAAAGATTATTTTTCTTGATGAGCAAAACAACCCAAGAAAATGGGGTAAGCAAAAAGATCTTTTCTTAAGCACTAAATTCAAGAAAAATTCAAGGAAATTTTTTTTAAACACATGTTTTATGCACAAAATCACTTAAATCTGAAATTTTTGGTCCAAAAACTAGACTTATTTTCTTGGGTTGTTTTGCTCATCAAGAAAAAGCATCTTAATTTAAGAATTTTTAGATATTTTTATAAGACAAATTTTTTTTTAAATCAAGACAAAAATACTAAGAAAATGTTTTCCTGAAAATATATTTTTTTGCAGGGCAAATACTGACATCTAAGATATCAGTATGGATAAAAACTTTAGGATTTAAACTTTTTTATGATAAGGTTGACATTTGCATGGCCCAGTAGACAAAAAAATAACAGTAACATTAAATGAAAACATGCAGGATGTTTTCCAACTACAAATGTAACCTTTATACAGTAAGAAACATGACAAGTTGTTATATCTAATATATTTTATTTATAACAAAGTGTAAGAGTGCAAAAATATAACATTTTTGTGAATTTTACAAGAACATACATTTAAAATGAAATATAAATACAGTTGCCAAAGACCTTATAAATATGTAAATAAGTAAAACATAAAATATTATTGTAAACTGCTTGTGTCCATTAACCAACAAAGGATCGGCAAGACCTCTCTTCTTATCAATAATCATTAGAGTTAAATTGCTAGATGTTTTTTTTTTGGAGATTATAAAGGTCCTTGATGTTTCACAGTAAGTTATTTAGATCAGTAAACTTGTTTTGGGTCTTTAATGACATCAGACTGTGAAACCCTTTAGATCAGTACATCATGAGTGTGTGATGTTGGTAAGGTGAGTTCATGTAATGATGTTGTGTGTAATAATGCACAGCAGGGTTCGTGTGATGTCCAGGAATCGTATACAGAAGAGCTGGAGGTGTGCAGTAGTTTGCCTCTTCTTCTTCTTCTCCTCCGTGACCTTCTCGCTCCTTCTTCCATTTGGTTCGTCTGTTTTGAAACCAGATTTTGACCTGAGTTTCAGACAGACAGAGAGCTGAAGCGATGCCGTGCCGTTCAAACACAGACAGATAGTGGCTGTTTTGAAAGCTTCGCTCCAGAATGCGAAGCTGATCCAGTGTGAACGCGGTGCGGATCCGCTTCGGCTTTACTTTGACTTCGGATCCGCCACGGATGCTTGAAGCCTTTTGGTCTTTTCTGGAAGTGGTTTCAGTCATCTTGTCGTTTTCTTTATTTATTTCAACTGAAACAGAAGAGAAAAACAAGATGAGATAACTTTTATTGATCCGTATATAGTTTCTGTTGTGTACTAGTGAGAAAGTATTTGGTTTAAAAATGAGAGCACAGAGAGAGAAAGAGATCTCACACTGCCCTCTTATGGAGAATCACATATGCTAATGTTACTGTAAAAAATCTGACTTTATCTAAACATTAATAAATTATTTTTACAATAAAAAAGCCTGAATGTATGCACATTTTAAAGTCCACATGAGTTTATGTTTGTTTAAATAAAAAATAAATAAACTGCAAATTAACTATTTCTTTTATAAATTAAATAGGCCTACAAAAGATTCGATTAAAAAATCTTTTTTGATTATTATTTACACTTGCTTAAATAATAATTGTTTGTTCAAATAATAGATAACATTTTATTTTGATTATCTATAACATAAACTAGGTCTATGCTTGATATAAATAAATGAATAGATTTTTAAAATAATAAAAAAGATTTAAAAGTTCAGGTTAGTTTTTAATTATTTTAATCTTGGCAGATTTATGTATTGTGCCATATACATTTTTCCACTTCTGTTATTATTTATTAATCGTTTTCTTGTACTCTTTCTATGCATAAATCTGTTTTTGTGTCTCATTAAAAAGCTGAAATCTCACCTCTTGTGTTGTGCACCTGCTGATGCTTCCCAATGAATTTGCAGGGGTCCAGTATATCCGCGATAGAGAAGGAAGTTTTTCCCTGCGTGCCAGAATTCCCAGTTTCTTCCTGCATGTTGATGGTAAGATGATGTCTCGTGATATCTGAGTGTGTCCTCAGTCTCAAGCTCTTATATACACGCGTGTAAAATTAACATCTTAAAGCGCTTGAGTGACTATAAAGAGACCCTTTAACATCTGAATGTCTCTCAGTGGGTGACACGCTTTCTTTGCCATTTATTGCCCCGCATCTGGTTAAAATGTGCCCTTTTCTGAAGAGTCGTGTAGTTTTTTGTATCATTGCTTGTCGTTATTTGCAATTGTGTGATTTTACGGTGGTGGAGTGCGCGAGACTCTGTTGTGATGGAAATTAATCGACTTCAGTCTTCACAAGTATTGATTGACATGTGTAAGTAACAAAATCATGTATGTAAAGTATTTTTAAAGAATGCATTAAAAAGAAAAGAAAATATTGGATGCAATTGTGAAATTTTAAATTGTGAATATTTTGGTACCAATGTTTATTTTAAAAGCCTATACATAAAAAATCGCGCGCGTGTGTGTGTGTGTGTGTGTGTGTGTGTGTGCGCGCGCGCGCTCGTGTATTTTTGTAACACATGGATTTGTTCAGTCTGTTTTTGTGTTTGTTTGTTGTATTGTATTGCATTGTTTAAAAAATTGTGATAATAAACAGACAGACAGATAGCATTGCATTGGACAGACAGACAGACAGACAGACAGACAGACAGACAGATAACATTGCATTGCATTGAACAGATAGACAGACAGACAGATAGCTTTGCATTGCATTGACCAGATAGACAGACAGACAGACAGACAGACAGACAGATAGCACTGCACTGAACAGACAGACAGACAGATAGACAGCATTGCATTGCATTGCATTGCACTGAACAGATAGACAGACAGACAGACAGTCAGATAGCATTGCATTGCATTGCATTGAACAGACAGACAGACAGACAGACAGACAGACAGACAGATAGCATTGCATTGCATTGAACAGACAGACAAACAGACAGATAGCATTGCATTGCATTGAACAGATAGACAGAGAGACAGACAGATAGCACTGCACTGAACAGATAGACAGACAGACAGACAGCATTGCATTGAACAGACAGACAGATAGCATTGCATTGAACAGATAGACAGACAGACAGATAGCTTTGCATTGCATTGAGCAGATAGACAGACAGACAGACAGACAGACAGACAGACAGACAGATAGCGCTGCACTGAACAGACAGACAGATAGCATTGCATTGCATTGCATTGAACAGATAGACAGACAGACAGACAGACAGATATCATTGCATTGCATTGAACAGATAGACAGAGAGACAGATAGCTTTGCATTGCATTGGACAGATAGACAGACAGACAGATAGCTTTGCATTGCATTGAACAGATAGACAGACAGACAGACAGACAGATAGCTTTGCATTGCATTGGACAGATAGACAGACAGACAGATAGCTTTGCATTGGATTAAACAGATAGACATACAGACAGACAGATAGCATTGCATTGCATTGAACAGATAGACAAATAGACAGACAGACAGATAGCTTTGCATTGCATTAAACAGATAGACAGACAGATAGCATTGCATTGCATTGAACAGATAGACAGACAGACAGATAGCATTGCATTGAACAGATAGACAGACAGAAAGCATTGCATTGCATTGAACAGACAGACAGACAGACAGATAGCTTTGCATTGCATTGACCAGATAGACAGACAGACAGACAGACAGACAGATAGCACTGCACTGAACAGACAGACAGACAGACAGACAGCATTGCATTGCATTGCATTGAACAGATAGACGGACAGACAAACAGACAGACAGATAGCATTGCATTGCATTGAACAGATAGACAGACAGACAGACAGATAGCATTGCATTGCACTGAACAGATACACAGACAGACAGACAGACAGACAGACAGACAGACAGACAGACAGACAGACAGACAGCATTGCATTGAACAGACAGACAGACAGACAGACAGACAGACAGATAGATAGATAGCATTGCATTGCATTGAACAGACAGACAGATAGATAGCATTGCATTGCATTGAACAGATAGACAGAGAGACAAATAGACAGACAGATAGCACTGCACTGAACAGATAGACAGACAGACACACAGATAGCATTGCATTGCATTGAACAGATAGATAGACAGACAGACAGATAGCTTTGCATTGCATTGGACAGACAGACAGACAGACAGATAGCATTGTATTGCATTGAACAGATAGATAGACAGACAGACTGGCCAGGTATAGTTTGTAGTGACATTATTTATGCTTTTTTGTTTCTTGTGCATTTTTCTCTACTGTCGTGTACAAGTCATAGGTCATAATTGTAAGAGGTTGCCGTTCAAATGTAGGCGGTGTTGAAGTATTAACATGTAAGGCAGACAGAAGTGTGCCCTCTCCACCTTCATGAGCTTAGTTTGTGCACAGTAGGAGAATTCAGACAAAGGCAGTATAATGTTGTAAATAATCCCCAAAGTCTCCAGAGGTGGCCCACCGTGGCAGCTGCCAGGCGCCAACATCAACTATGTTGCTGGTATTCAGGGAGCGATGCTTGGCCGGCCCACCAGGACAATTAGCAGATGTCACCAGTGTCTCTGACCCTTCCTGACCCGGGTCTTTGTCCACAGTGATGAGGATGAGAAGATAAACCAGCGAGGGGTCCAGCAGAGGAGTGTGTCTGGAGAAGATCTCAAGAAAATGCTTCTGAAGACACATTAACCTTATTAACCTGTGTTTCTTTCTCAGACTCTTTAGAAATAGAGCCGGTATAAATGATTGACCAAAGCATAGGTCAGTGTATGTGTCACCGGTTTATAATAGACACTTTTTACGTAAGAGACCAAAATACTGGAGTAAATTAAACACTGATTTGCAACCTACAAATCTATCCAAAATGTACTATATAGACATGCTTTAAAAACATTTGATAACAGAAAACGTGTACAATCCATTCATATATGGGTGTGCATAGATTTGGAAATTGACTTTTGCATGTCCAGTCATTGACTGGTGAAGCTCTGGCATGCAACCATGTTTGCTTGCTGCCATAGTAAAATGATTAAAGATTTTGTTTAACTGGATACAGAATACTTTATTATCTTAAAAATAGTCTGAATTAGATTTTTTTAATACCAAGCTGAGAATTGATTGTATTTTGTAATGGATGAGTCTTATTCAGAATAAACATCCATGGGGTCATTTCATCTGTAGGTCACAGATGGCCTACAATACATGAGCGAGAGGAACACAAAACCCAACCTGTATTTGAAGAATTCTCCTGGGCCTCTTTTACATTCAATCAGTGAGGTTATTCGCTCTCTGGGTGTCTGGCCTCTCTGCGTAACAACGGTCTTAACAAATAATTGCCCTGCGGTTTCACAGGAACAAAGGGACATTTTAGTGGTAATAGTTGTTTAAACCATGTTTTACAGGTTTACGATGGATTTGATGGTCACTATCAATAAAGAGAACGAGATCCTTTTAATTTATGGCAAAAGTTTGTTTACATTACATCCAGGCATCTGTCCACACAGGAAGAAATGAGATTAGAGTTTTGTGCTGTTAAACAGTCCTAAATTGATGCTCATCAAGGACAACTTATAAAATCTTTAAAATCAAGTGTCTTCAGTCACGGCCATATAATGTATAAATAAAAGAAACATTAACAAAAGAGAAAGAGAAACAGCATTCTTACGGATAAAAAAATCATTTGAAACTGTATACAAACCATATACTATACAATACTATACTACTGTTTGTGTTTCTCCAGCAATGGTTTAGCATGCTGGTTATAAACATGTAGTCCAAAACAGCTTTATTTAGTTTAGGTCGTATATATACTTTATAATTTTCTGTAAAAAAAGTGGTTCCAAACCTTTATTCTTGGCGATTCCCATGTAGGGAAGAGCGGACATAAACTAATGCTTTTTGACTTTGGCTCTATCATTCAAAAAACACTTAAGTTCGGTTAATAATTTTTTTACACAATCATCAACACACACATCTCTGCTACAAATGAACACTTAAAGTTTGTTTGTGGGATCTACAGTTATCATACAATTACACCGAAAGTGACAGGAGTGCAAACGTTACCCCATAGGTGGGGTTAATTGTAACAAACAGAGGGTTTGTTGTAACACCTGCTAGAAAATTTAGTTTTTAACACAAATAATTCAATCAAATTCCGTCTTTATACTAAATACTCATCTGCCTGTAACAGATAGATATCCACACATTCATTGATCCATAATCCTTCATCTAACCATCCTTTAGAAATAGATTTTTTGAAAGGGTTGCGTAGTTAAGACAAAGAATCATAATACTGGGTTATTTTCCCTGATATTGTATGAACAGTTATCATTTTGATGAATAGTATTTAAATTGTTTTCATTTCATTATCATTGTATACCTGAGGCTTCATTGTAACACTGTGTGACAACTAACCCCGTTGTGTAAAAATGTTTTCAATCCCAGCTATCAGTTACTAGAAGTTGCTGACATGTTTTAAAATGATGTGATGTTTTAGGTAACAAGACAGTAAGAGAAAAAGACTAAAAGCACAGATTGCTTGGCCCTGTATAAAAATGTAATAATTACAATTAACCCTGTGTTAGTTTGTGCCCCGCTCATCCCTATGAGGGTTGGGGAACTCAGATTGTAAATAAGTAAAGATATTAATGTCTAATGTGACACATTTTACACAAAAGATCATTAGAACTACTTATATTACATTATCTTTACAAATATTTTTATATAAAATTATTAGTTGAATATTGTATGCATTTTTATTGCAATCAAAAGAAATAAGATACAGCAACATATAATCATTTTTCAAGTAATAAACATAGGAAATCATCAGATAATATAATTACATGGAGAAGAAATTCACATTAAGATCATAGAGGGGGAGAAGAAAGAAAGAAATAAAAAAAAAACAGAGAGGGCAATCAGTGCATAAATAAATGAATAAGCAAATTAAAGTAAAAGATTGAATAACTTACAAATCTTAATAGTTTTTATAGCTTTCTTATTAACAGATGTCAATATTGTATCCAAATATAAACTCAATTCTTGTTTGAAGACATTAAAGTGGGGATTCTTTTTTTGTAAATTTACATTTATGGATATGAAACTTTCCAGTAAACAAAAGAAGATTTATACAAAAGCTTGCATTGAATATTGCCTTGACATCAACATAAAATTCAAAAAGAATGTGTCTATAAGTTAAAGAAAAATTTGGGAGTATATTTTGGACAATTAGAAATTCAATATCACTCCAGAAAGACTAAGTTAAAGGACAGTCCCAAAACAGATGATTAATAGTTTCAGAAGGAGCAGGTTGTATCAATGTCATTTCTAAATTTCTGTAAAAAGTGTTTGATGGGTTAAAATCTGTGGATAATTTTATAAGATATCTCTTTAACTTTATTTGTTTAAATTTTTTTTGGGGGGGGGCGACCATACATATGTCCACTGTATAGGCCTATCATCAAATATATTGTTCCAATATGAAATAGTGGATGGTATTGAAGTGATCAGGTCCAAAAATAATGACCAAATTCTCTGATTCTCTGTTCAATGGAGAGAAACAAACAGAACCAATCATAGTGGATTCAGGAGTGGGGGGGGGGCAAACAGAAATGAATGAACAATAATTATTGTTTGATAGGAAGTTTGCTAATAGAGTAATTACACATTAAAAGGAAATGTATGCCTCCTAATTGGGAAAAAAACATATTGTGAGATTACATTCTAAATAGTAGGTTGATTGTGGAGGAAGCGTTTAAGCCAATTCATTTTTAATGTATTATTAAGGGAGTCAACGTCAATGAAATTTAAGCCACCCTTACTAAAGGAAATTAAAATAATAGATTTTCTAATATAGTGAGTATTTTATGCATCTTTATTTGACCTCGAAACATAGCAGATCCCGCCTGTTCATCAGTTAACCAGCAGATGTCAGTAAACGTCAGTTGACTCACAGACGGGCGGACGCGAAGAAGTCGCTGAGTTCTCGCGAGATTTGAGTCTCTGATCGTTATTTGAAAAATGGCTGCAGAAGCGAGCGGCGCGTCAGTGAGTGACAGAGATACAGCAGAAGGGTGAGAATCAATGAAAATATCTGCATTAATTCATTAAAATGTTACTCGAGCATCGCATTCATCGATACAACAGCGTCTAACAGTCATTATAACATTTACAACATGAGTCTGTGATGATAAAAACACTTTTTAACTAAATAAACACAGGAGCTCACTGAAGTCAAGTGTTATGATGAAGTGATGCGGTTCATTACTCGTTTTTATGCGGTTTAATTTAATTATGTGTGTTTTTTATTTATTATGTGGTGTTTTAATATGTTAAACTCAATAATTTAACTCTTTACGTTTTTCTGCATGTACTCTTCATTCATGGTTTTCTTGCATTACGTTAAGCCTGAATTGTTGATAATATTCATTAGCCCATATTAGATTTATTCTTTCGCCTGTCCTCCCTGTATGTTTGTAAGGGTTTGGTCAAAACAGTTGCTATTTACTTCACACTGGTGTACAGTTTTTATCTCATTTTCTCATGTGTGTCTGCAGAGATGCTTCATTTGGAGATTTGACTACGAACATGGAGACTGAGTCTTCAAATGGCAAAGACACTATGGTATGCTATTGTTTTTTGACATGAAGAATTGGATACTAAAGGTATTTTATCATTAAAATAAAATCTAAATGGACACTATTTGCTCTCCTAAAACACATTATGTATTGCTAATCCGTCAGTGGTTTTTAAACATTGCCTTTAAAGGGATAGTTCACTTAAAAATCAAAATCCTGTCATCATTTTCTCATCCTTATGTTGTTTTAAACCTGTATGAATTTCTTTTTTCTGATGAACACAAAAGAAGATATTTTAATAAATGATGGTAAGCACATAGCTGATTGTAAACATTGACTTCAATAGTAGGAAAACAAATACAATGGAAGTATTGTGATAAATGATGAAGAGGATATTTTGGTAAATGGTGGTAAGCACACAGTTGATGGTACCCATTAACTTTAATCATATTTGTTTTTCCTACTATGGAAGTCAATGGATACAGTTAGGGGTGTGATGGATCACATTACGTTTTTTGAGGCACGGATCTAATCATTTTTCGGATCGGCAATAAAAGGGGGTGGGAAAAATCTAATAACAAATAAAGAAGTTGCAAACATTTATAAAAAATGAACAAAGTTGCACATTAAGTAAGGTCTGAAATTAGCATTAAGTACAGAAGTCGAATCAAATGAATCATGACACTTTTTTTTAATAAATCAAATATAATTATTTTTAAGAGAAGTGATTTTCTCTTTGTCTTGGGTTGTTTGATTAACGTTAATGACACAGACTTAAGTAGGTTAATTTAGGTTACTGTCTCTTTAAGACCAAATAAGCAGAGACTGGTTTCTGACTCTAATATATACATACACAAATGTTTTATTAGAAAAAGAATACAGTGGAGATAATTTTTTTATGTGCCCTGTCAAGAACAGATAGATTTTATGTTCGCTTGCTTTTTGAAACTCGTCTCTCCATGTGTGCACTTTTGAGTGCCCTTAAACCCACACGCACTCACAGACTGAGGGCGAATTGCAATCGGCGCAACATAAACATTCGCTTCACAAAAAAACGTTACGTTGTTTTTCATTGCTCTATTCAACCGCACGTGCGTTTGTGCATACAAAAAGCTGCTCACTTTAGTGCCTTTTTGCTGTTAAATAGCTTAAAATCACTTGAATGTTAACATTTGCAAGGCTTTGAAACACTTGTAAATGATTAACTTTCCATATTTAAATGTGCGTATTAATCCGCGAATGACATGAGAGGCAAACCGGGTGTGCTTACCATCACTTAATAAAATATCTTCTTTTGTGTTCATCAGAAAAAAGAAATTCATACAGGTTTAAAACAACATGAGGAGGAGAAAATGATGACAGAATTTTTGAGGGAACTATCTCTTTAAAATCTTTAATCAAATATGAAAATTTTCCACCTCTTAAGTGACTTTTTGGCTGATGTCACCAAGCCCCAGGGTTGCCAGTTCTACGTAACAAAATCAACTCAAAGTCCATTAAAACTAGCCCAAAAATAGCACAATGACCTTAGGTCAAACGTCAAGACTTAAAATATGCCACTCCCATACCTAGAATACATATTTTACATTCACTTCATGCAATACTCACAAATTCTTCTTGAAGGCATAGTTCACAGAAAAATGAAAATTGTGTCATTTACACACCCTCATGTTGTTCAAAACTTGCATACATTTTTTTTGTTCTGATGAACACAAAAGAATTTTGAAGAATGTGTGTAACCAAGAAGATCTGGGGCACCATTGACTTACATAGTAAGAAAAAAATAATACTATGGAGGTGAATGGTGCCCCAGATCTGTTTAACAATTATAATCTTTCTAAATATCTTCATTTGTGTTCAGCAGAACAAAGAAATTTATACAAGTTTGTATTAACATGAGGGTGATTATTTAAAGAAATATCCCTTTAAAAATCACTGTATAGAAGTTATTATAAACACAGTCTGATAAATAAGATCATGATGTTTTAAGATGGACAGTAGGTTAACAAAATCCTTACCTGCGTACAAATAAAAACAACCAGGGGTAAACCGTTGACTTGGCGATGCTGCCAAGCCCTCCTATATCTCAGTATAAGTTCCAGTAAATATAATTTATATATATCATCTTATATCCAGTTAAGCATTCATCACATCACACTACAGAAGAAACATTTAAGAAAAGTATAGTTTCATGTTACTGTAAAGCATGATTTAGGAGATTCTTGAAAACTTTATTAAGTCTCACATGATGTGTTTGGATGTTTAGGATACAGCTGGTGACAGTTCAGAAGCGGCTGATGGACAGATGGGTTCAGGAGACGATGAGAACGGCCGTCAGTTGGGTGATGTGGAGTTGCAGTGCGCTCTCTGTATGAAGTGGTTCACAGCGGACACTTTCAGCATTGACACGGCGTACGTTTTTTTTTCTGTAGAGTAATCACATCACTTTTCTCTGATCTGTCTGAGGTGTAAAATAAAACCATGCACGTTTATTAACAGTTTGTCTTTCTGTCTCCGCAGAACTTGTCTTCCATTCATGACCAATTATGTGTTTCATTGCAACGTGTGTCATCACAGTGGAAACACTTATTTTCTAAGGAAACAAGCAAGTGAGTTAGCTTGCTGATTAGTATGTGTATGTGTGTGTTTGAGATTGCATACTGCCATGCTTTTCATATTTACGTATAGCCAATGACATTTGACAGCTGTTCATCCGGAGCACTCTGGAGAGAATGATGCATATCCCACAATTCACTGCGTTTAGCTTAAACTTCCAGAAGAGTTTTATCACCATGATATTATAAACAAAATAGGATTTAAATGCAAATTTTGATGTTTCTGAGGTGATGACTGCTTGAGTATCCAAGTGAGGTCATTAAAATATTTATCATTGCATATTGTTTGGCTGTGTACAATACTGTTGGCCATTTATTATCAATTTTCTCCAATGTTGAATATTTTTTGTCCACAGATTTAAAGGAGATGTGCCTGACCGCTTTGGGGAATCTTACATGGAGGTCCAGGACTCAGGACGAACATCCCAAAACAATGTTTTCTAAAGACAAGGTAAGCTAAGTTTGGATATTCAGACGAATTTCCCCGATATGTTTGTCGTGTTATGGATTCGTTAGAGTTATAATATCTCTTTTACAGGACATCATTCCCTTCATTGACAAATATTGGGAGTATATGACGACCCGTCAAAGACCCGGCAAACTCACGTGGCCAAATAACATTGTCAAGACCATGGTGAGTCTATTTGGGTTGTTACCTGAAACACTTTATTACCCGTCTGTGTTTTCTTTGACTTTTAAAATGTTTAAGGCTGACGGTCTGGTTTGTGTTGATCTCAGATTAAAGAGCGTGACGTTTTTCTGGTGAAGGAACATCCAGACCCGGGCAGCAAAGACCCTGAGGAGGATTATCCTAAATTTGGTTTGCTTGATCAGGTACAACCCATGATAATTTCATTTTATTATCTTGCTGTATAGGTATAGTAGTTATATTTGTGATGGACTGCTAGCAAGCGTTGAAGTATATACTCTACATTATCTGCTATTTTTTTAAAACAGTATGCACATTACATTGTTATGTGACCTCACTGTAAATACTGTATACCCCTTATTGAATTAGCACACCAGTCAAATAGAAATGTTCAAATAACAATTAAATCGTACTTCTGGTCCAATGTAACATTGGAAATAAAAGATCGCATTGCATTGTGGGATACAGTATTTCACACAGCGTTCCTTGATTGTTTTCTGCTGGTTTAGGCTTGTAAGGCAGGCCTGGAAATTGCAACTATTTTGGTCGCATATTCTCCTGAAATTTAATTTGCACGCCCTCAAAATATATTTGGGAGCGTTTGTGCAAGTGCAAATGATTGTTGTTGTGCAATCTGTTTTAAATGATTTATTTTTGAGCAACATTTGCAAATACTGTGGAATAATTAGTGAACGTCTCATAGAGACCAATGAAACATTACACACGTGACTGTATCTGTTTTTAGCATCGTAAAAACATAAAGTTCATATTCATGCTGCTGTCAGATTAATTTTTTTGATAAATTTTTTAGTGTTTCATTGAGAAATGCTTTCGTTAAATACAAACTGACATCCCATCAAAATAAAAGTCTGTTAAAAAAATATTACTAATGTATAGTAAAATCTGCTTTAAAAATAATGATTTTACATGATTACAAGTAATATAATCATGTAAAATCTGCTTTAAAAATAATGATTTTACATGATTACAAGTAATATAATCATCACCCTCAAAAGATTTGTACCTTTATTTTATATTTAAACCAAGTTTTGTTATGCAGCCCTTTGACAAAAAAAATAAAAATGCAATGTTTTGATAAATTTGTTTTATTTTTATTTAATTTTAGAAAAGGTAAATTATTTAATTTTATGAATTTAGTTGATTAAATATGTTGTTTGATAGGTGAAATTTATTTAACCATTAAAGAAAATGACAAATAAAAATACAGAATACAGAAAAATAAAAAACTGAATTTAGAATATGAATTGTTTTATAGGGCCTCATAAATTTACACGTTTACGCAATAAGATTTTATTTAAAAATGGGCCAAGCACAAGTCAAGTGTGTGGCTAATAATTTAAGATCAAGCTTGATTGTTCAAGTTTTTTAACTTTAGGATTAAGTTGTGGTGCTTCTATAATTAAAAAAAATTTTTTGTTGGTGCTTCAAACTTTTAAAATTGGGATCACCTACATACTACATACTAAAAAAGTTAATTTTAAGCCATTCTGAACATAGCCAGAGTTTAGTTTTACCATGATCTTAATTGTGTTTATTGTCCCGTGACTCACTCAGGATCTGGGTAATATTGGACCATCATATGACAACCAAAAGCAAATGACAGTCCCAGGAGCTGGAGGTCTGAACGGTAAGCCAGACTCCACTGACATACAGAACTTCAACTTGAATATTTCATTTTGTTAAGGGAATGAATTTAAAGCTGTATGTTGTATTCCAGGTGGATCAACTTTTCAAGGTGAATATAAAGCATTTTTTGAAATTAAGCCTGATGCTATTAAGCTTCGTCCCTCTGCTTTGCATTTATTCTCAGCACTTTTAATCAATCTGCTTGCTCCTGTCGGGCACCAGCTATCTATCTACAGCCTGAATGTCGATTCATATTTCTGTGTGCTTATGCTGCAATTGATCCAAAATCTCACTTTCTATCCTGTAAACTGCTTTATCCTGGTGTGTTCGCCAAACGCTTTGGCCATTAGATGAATCTCAACCCTTGTTTATCCCTCAGCCTGGCTGCTTCACCTCTCTGTGTTCACAACTAATCTGTGTTTTTGTAAACTGACCTCTCAAACTTTTATCCAAGCATGTGAATGTTAAATCTGTCACAGCAGATGTTTGTGTGAGGTTTGATCAGGAGATCTTCTGTCTCAGGTGGTCTTCCAGGAGCAGCTTCAGGTAAAGGCAGAGGAGCCAAACGCAAACAACAGCAGCAGCTGGACGGGACGTCTGCAGGAACGGCCAAAAGAACACGCAGGTACGTCTGATTCAGATTAATACTTATTTGTGGATGTAATTTACATCACTGTGATATAAGTGATTAAAAAATCTTGTTTAAAACTCAGCTTGAGTAAAGATCTTGAACAGATTTTTTTGGGTAAGATGTTACTTTAAGATCTAAATGGTAATGTAAGGACATGGTGTATAAATGTAAGAAGTTTATTTGATAATATTAAATAG
This sequence comes from Paramisgurnus dabryanus, assembly GCF_030506205.2. NCBI lineage: Eukaryota > Metazoa > Chordata > Actinopteri > Cypriniformes > Cobitidae > Paramisgurnus > Paramisgurnus dabryanus. Next base: position 1,599,371 of record NC_133346.1, on the reverse strand, counting down.
GGCTGGACCATATGGCCAAAATTTCTATCACAGATGTACTTCTAAATTTTGGTAGATACAATATAAATCAGATTACGGTATAAATGTTACTGCAAAAAATGCCCACGACTAGAGCTGTCCCGATTATGAAATTATGAACGATTAATTTCCTGTTTTAAGGCTTTGACGATTATGAAGTTTTTATTGTCTGTTTTTTTTTTTGCTTTGACATTTAATTCTCATACATTTTTTTTTGTTTGTTCATGAAATACTTTTCACAAATTGTTGTGATTATTTAAATTAAATCTTTTGCAAGGTTTATCTGGCAGTAAATATTAATACACATAACACGCACTGTCTCGTTTATACAGGCGCTGCAGCTCCCCCTTTTGTTTTTTAGGGAGATGTGCAATCATTGCGGTGATTGGAAATCATCGCGATGAGGCGATTATTTAATCATTGTGACAGCCCTACCCATGACTGACGAATGTCTGTACCTACAAACTTCTGAACAAACGAATTTGCCAAGTCTATGAAGCTTCCTCCTATAAAACAATATAGTATTTAAAAAAAATTGTATAAATAAATCGATGTTCATCTTTAATTTGTATTTAGCCTTCATACAAAATTAAATGTAAACTCCCATTAGCTACGAAAGACGCTAAGGGAGCGCGCTTTGGAAGAAAGAAGCGCCTTGACCCCCATTTAATGTGTTTTTAAACGTGAAAGGCCACGTGACGCTGTAATGTATATCGAAATATCGGAAATATGTTTAGAAACCATATCACCGTTATTGAAAAAGTATACAGCGAAATATATTAATATTGCATTATTGTCCAACCCTAATATTAGCAGGGCTGTTAATCAATGATATTTTTATTATTAATTATCATTTCATAATCACATGTTAAAATTTGCTGAGAAAATCCTCTAAAGGTGATTCATTTGAAGGCATTACATTACTCTGTCAAATAACAAAACCATTGGATAGACAAAAAGTGGCATAAGACATCAATAAACATTATGGGGTGGTTTCCCAGACAGGGGTTAGATTAAAATAAATGTAAGAGCTGTCCAAACTGAAAACAACTTTACATATCTTAAAATACATCAGTGCCCTTTGTTTTGCCTCAAAATGCACACAAGTAATGTTTTTATTAAGGCATGTTTGTTAAAACTAGTTATATTTCATAATTAAACTGAGGCCGAGTCCTGGTTTAGGATAATCCCTGTCTGGGAAACCACCCTTTATTATTGATGTCTGTTTCAGGTTCATGTAAAGCACATTCTTGCATTGTGCCTCCCCTATTTTCATATCTTTACTTGTTGTTGTATATAGATTTATTTAATTGAAGAATTGTATATATTATATAAATATTAAATATAATTATTATAATGATTTATTTCATTGGCCAGAAATTTGACAAACTTTTTTCTTCTCTTCTCCGCAGTGACCCCCTGTTCTCCGCTCAGCGTTTGCCGCCTCATGGGTACCCACTTGAGCATCCGTTCAACAAAGACGGTTATCGCTACATCTTAGCAGAACCGGACCCTCACGCTCCCGACCCTGAGAAACTGGAGCTGGACTGTTGGGCTGGAAAACCCATTCCTGGAGATCTGTACAGAGCGTGTCTGTATGAAAGAGTACTGCTGGCCCTACATGATAGAGGTACAAGAGATTTATACGATGATATTAACCTCCATCCAAGTGTTTTCATAAATATGTATATGTTGTGATCACATTGCATATGTGGGATGCAACCGGATATGATATCACGGGATAAAGTGTTGTTTTATTCACGCATCATATTCTGACGTGCATGCAGCGTTATTGGTACAAATTGAACTCTTTGTAAAAATATTCACAGCTCCACAGCTGAAGATCTCAGACGACCGATTGACGGTAACCGGAGAGAAAGGTTATTCTATGGTCCGAGCGTCTCACGGTGTCAGAAAGGGAGCGTGGTATTTTGAGGTCACTGTGGATGAAATGCCTCCTGACACTTCTGCTCGACTGGGCTGGTCTCAACCTTTAGGTCTGTATGATTTCTTTAAAAGCACTCGTCAGCTTGATACAAAGCTAATGTGTGTATATGTTATGTGATTTTTTTTCTCAGGTAATCTTCAGGCTCCTCTGGGTTATGATAAATTCAGCTACTCGTGGCGCAGTAAGAAAGGAACGCGCTTCCATCAGTCTATAGGGAAACATTACTCTGAGAGCTACGGTCAGGGGGACATCTTGGGCTTTTACATTGCCCTGCCCGACGACACGGAGACCGCAAAGGCTTTGCCAGATACTTACAAGGACAAAGTAAGAACCGACAAATTTGCTTGTCAATTTAACATGCTTGTCACTTATGCAACGCATACTCGTAATGTGACCTCGCCATTTAACCCATCCCAGTGAATAATGAATAGTGAACACGCACACACCCGGAGCAATGGGCAGCAATCCCAGCTCCTGGGGAGCAATTAGGGTTAAGCCTTGCTCAAGGGCACTACAGTCGCACTTTTGCCATTGTACTTTTGTCATTGTTACCCAATTCAAAATAATCACACAGTTTGAGTTCTGATGCGTTTTTCCACCCCTTTTGATTTCCAGGATAAACTCTGCCCTGATCATTGGCTTCAATAGTTGGGAATAAGGTTGCATAACGATTAATTGCGAATAATTTATTGCAGAATAAAGTTTTTTTGTTTACATAATAGGTTTGTGTGAACTGTGTATAAAAATTGTGTATATATAAATATGAACACATGCATGTATAATTTTAAGAAAAAATATATATTTATATATTAAGTATTTATATTTATATATAATATAATATAAATTAAACATACATATATAAATGTATATACACATGTAAACATTTCTTAAATATATACGTGCATGTGTGTGTGTGTATTTATTTATACAAAGTTATTACACACAGTTCACATACATTTATGGAGGACAAAAAATTACTTGAGTGTATATAAATTAATAAATAATATAGATGCATGAATAAATAAGTAATTAATTAAATGCAAAAATAAATAAATGTAGAAATAAATAAATAAATGTAGAAATGCATAAATAAATAAATGAATGAATAAATAAATGCATTAATAAATAAGTAATTAATTAAATGCAGAAATAAATAAATGTAGAAATACAGAAATAAATAAATGAATGAATAAATAAATAAATGCATGAATAAATAAGTAATTAAGTAAATGCAGAAATAAATAAATGTAGAAATACAGAAATAAATAAATAAATAAATGTAGAAATGCATAAATAAATGATTAAATATATAAATGCATGAATAAATAAGTAATTAATTAAATGCATAAATAAATAAATGTAGAAATAAATAAATAAATGTGGAAATAAATGTAGTGGTGCAAAAATAATAAAATTAAAAGTTGATACATTTGTCAAAACTATTTTTTTCTGCATTTAATTCATTAATTACTTATTTATTCATGCATTTATTTATTTAATCATTTATTTATTTATGCATTTCTACATTTATTTATTTATGCATTTAATTAATTACTTATTCTTGCATTTGTATTTCATATTCATACACTTGCATTCGTGTATTTATTTATTTATTTATGCATTTGTGTATTTATTTATTTATATACACTTAAGTCATTTTTTGTCCTCCATACTACATATATGATATATACTACAAAAATCTTTATTCTGCAATAGATTAATCGTGATTAATCATTATGCAACCCTAGTTGGGAAGAATTGCTTTTACTGATTATATGCCGATATATCGCTGCATCCCTAATATGCACCCTTTGCATATTAGTAGTCAATGACCTCAGTAGTTATTGACTAGTTACTAGTGGCAGGTGGAGACTTCAAAATATGTGTTCCTTGCGTCATGTGAACCATGTGCATCATGTCAAAATACGTGCTTGCTGCACAGGCGTCGAAAGGGTTTATGATAAAAGAGACGCTAACGCTCACAAAATCCTCACAAGATACTAACTTAACACTAAACTCTGGCAAACGCAAGTGTCTCTTTTATCATAAACCCCTTTGAAGCGTCTGCACCAGGCACGTATTTTGACATGAACCATGGTCATCACGCGTCATATGACGTGCCGAACACATATTTTCAGATGACGAACCACATGTAAATACATGTTTTGACGAACTTCACATCGTGCGCCCTCGAAAAATAAGTCACTGACCGCCACTGCTAGTTCTTGCATATTAAATAGCTGTTAAAATAATTTGAGCTTTAACATTTCTGCATTTGTGTACTTTAGGCTTTGATCAAATTCAAAAGCTACCTGTACTTTGAAGAGAAAGATTACGTGGACAAGGCCGAGAAGAATTTAAAACCAAACAGCAGTAGTCGTGTGAGTGTTTATTGCACAACATCTGATCAATCACGCTTGCATGTTTTTTAATGATGATGTCATTACCGATCCATAATGTTTTTGATTCTTTTGCTTAGATTATATTTTACAAGAATGGAGTGAATCAAGGTGTGGCGTATGAGAATCTGTATGAGGGGATGTATTACCCGGCCATATCCCTCTACAAGAGCTGCACTGTACGTAATACACTCCTCTTCCTCCTCCTCCTCTCCCTTATCTATACTCTCTGCTTGTCGAATTCATTTTGGGATGTTAGATGATCAGATTGCTGAAATGTGTAGTAAACTGTGTAATCAAATCCCTTGCTGTTTCGTGTTAAGATGTTGCCTTAAAAAGCAGCTCCCTATGTGGCAGCATGGGAAATGACAAGGGGTTAAAAGTGTATAAAAAATACAATACATTGTGTATGGGTCAAAATTATCGTTTTTTATGCCAAAAAATTATTAGGATATTAGGTAAAGATCATGATGATATTTTGTAATAATAATATTATAAATAATTTATATTAATATATCAAACTTTATTTATCAGTAGTAATATTTATGTGTTGCTAAGGTCTTCAGTTCGAGCACTTTAAAGGCAATTTTCTCAATAATAATTTTTTTTGCATATTTAGATTTTTAAATAGTTGTGTATCGGCCAAATATTGTCATATCCTATCAATTAAAAACAATTAAACTTTATGACTGGTTTCATGGTCCAGGGTCACAAATGTGCTTCTATGATGTGTAAAATAAATTAGTCGGCATATTTCTTGAAATGAATAAATAAATGTAGAAGTATAGAAATAAATAAATACATGTAGGTGCAAAAATAATACAATTAAAAGTTGATACTTTTGACAAAGAAATATATTTATTTATTTATGTCTGCATTTATTTCTGCATTTAATTAATTATTTATTTTTTTCTGCATTTATTTATGTTTGTTGGTTATAGTGTTTGTACACTAGATGGTATCAGGTCTCCAGACTGAAGATGTTATAGTTTTAACAATTTTTTTTTTCAGGTGTCTGTTAATTTTGGACCTCACTTTAGATACCCACCAAAGGACATCAAGTACCAGCCGGTGAGTATAAAGCAAACATTTTACACCAGATGTTTTTGTAACATTTAATAACTTTTCCTGTAGGTGCAAAATAAATGCATACTTAATAAAAATACCAAAACCAAGTCAATTTATTTTAATAATATGCTTCTGAATAAACTGTGCGTGTTATACTGATGACAAACATGTTTGCCTTTGAACCACTGTTCCTTTATTGGCTGACATCATCAATGTTTAATGTTAAATAATTAAATGGGATTATTCAGGCATTGTGATAGGCTGTTGTTATGTATAGCAGGGTAACATTACAGTTAATAAATATTACAGCAATAAATGGAAATAAATCTGACGTTCATTCTCCACGATGCATTACAAATGTCTGTCGGTGTTTAAGGTTCAGTGCACCTATTGTCTATATTTGTACTAAACACATTATTTTACTGTATTGTACACAAGTATGGATTATTATTGTGTGTTCAGTGATTTGTAATATTTGTTGTTATTGTATTGTGTCATTAGATCAGTGATATGGGATGGGGTGCCGTCATTGAACACACACTGGCAGATATGTTGTACCACGTTGAGACTGATGTAGACGGTCGACGCAGTCCCCCTTGGGAGGGTTAAACCAACCACCTTCATCTAGATGACAACACAGATGCCAAATAAAGTCTCGTGCACGAGCATGTGCTCATAAACGGTCACCACGCACAGAGTTTTTTCATGCAATAATTTTTTTTTTTTTATAAATCAAACGTAATATTTTCATCATCAAAATCTTGCATGCATGGGTCGTATTTCAATATTGTTTAAACTTGATATCGAAAACAAATACAACTAGAATTCGATGTTCATGGATGTTGTGTTTGCAGGTTTTGTTTCCTCATACTGCAGTTTTATCTTGGTATACGTCACAGTATTTTATTTCCTGAAATCGTTTGAGTGACGTGTGCAGTAGTGCAGAGTCTCTTCCTTCTTAGCTAATGTAAACATTTAAAGTCTTTGCTTGACTGTACATTAACCCTGTTCAAATCTGAAGGTAATACAGTTGTGTGTGTTGAACCAGTAATCATATGTTTCTGATGCATTGATTTGATGTTTTTTGTTAATGTTTGTAGTCATTTAAATAGATGTAAAATTAAATCCTTTTTTACACTCTTGTTTTAATAAAGATCTAAACAGATTTAGTTTTCACAGTTTTATTTACATCTATTCAGAGTTGTATTCATGTGACCGGACGCTATTTGCACATTCACAGTCATATATGTAAAAAAATACATGTGTACAAAACAACTTAAATCAATTAAGCTTTCTATTATAGGAAAATGGTATCAAATCCTGTAGATTTTAGTAATATTTAAACAATGTCTGTTTGGAAGCCACCGTTTATGTCTTCAGTGAGATGTTTCAGATGTTTTCGTTCCTCAAATGAAGTTCATCCTGAATCAGATCCCTGACTGGAAGGACAAATGGGCTCAGCAGATCGACCCCTTCGCTACAACAGACAGAGTTCATACATTTAATGTTTTTTTTTAAGTGAAGAGATATAACAAAATATGTTTCGCTTCACATCTAAAGACCTTATGAGTTGGTTTTATGAAATCACTGACACAATCTGAAAGTCTCACTGTCGAGTGTTCCCAGAAATATTATTAAAGCGCACCTATTTTTAAAAGATGTAATATAAGTCTCAGGTGTGCCCATAATGTGTCTGTGAAGTTTCAGCTCAAAATACCTCACAGATTATTTGTTGTATCACGTCCAAAATGCTCACATTTGGGTGGGAGCAAGAATGGGCTTTTTTAATGTCTGTACCTTTAAATGTAAATGAGCTACAGCTCCTCACTTCCTTAAAAATAGACAGTGAGTGATTTCAGTTAAAAAAGATTTGATTAATAAAGTCTGAGACAATATTATCTAGTGGACAAAGTAGAATTAGCTAAGGGTGGAAATGCAGGACTTTAAGTGGGAGGGGCTTTATCAGTGTGACCTCACATTGATAAGAGAATCAAAATGGCATGTCCAATGAGACTGCTTTGGTTTAATGAGGATTAAAAAAGAAGGAGCGAGTGGATTTATTTCATCGTAGGTTGTTTGTGTTCACACGCCTTGTTAAAGTGGATTTTGTGTTATAGGTGCCCTTTAAAACGCTTCAGCATTTAGTTCTTAATTCTTAAAAAAGAAGTGTATAAAAGGGTTCATTACCCGTCTTCCAAAGATTCTGTTCAGTAGCCGATGTGGGGCGTAATCCGGTGGACTCCGATTAGCTAGCTGTGGATCAGAGCCGCTCAATGAGATCACAATATTCCGGTCCAGATCCGGAGTTCTTGTCGCTCCCGGACCAAACACGTTCAAGTCCTTAAAACACCCAGTTTCAATCATCTATAGAAAAGATTATAAAGTTATTTTTATGGTTAATAAAGATTTATAAGTAACATTGTACAAGAACTAAACTAGTTTTTGCTTAAATTGCTTAAGATTCCATGTGAAACTTACTCAAAAAAGTGGATGCAAAAATGATGCACTACATCATTTATTTTTTAAATGTATCGAGCATTTAATTTTTTTGAGTGTATGAACTAACAATGAATAATATCCCATACAGCAAAAAATATTTTTTTTGGCCAGAAATACGTTTGTGTAAATATATGCTATACATTTTGTAGAAAGTAAAGCTTAATTAAATATATTTTTATTTAAAAATATATAGTTTTAAATGTATTTCAGGGGCAACAAATACATTTCTAATTTTAGATACATTTTAAATACATATATTTTCCTGGCCAAAGTATAAAATATAAAAGTATAATTTTGCAAAAAAAAGTATATTTAATTTTAATCTTTTCAAACCTATGTTTACAGATGCTGTAACATACAAAGTTTTACTTCCAATGTGACGTAAATATAAGTGCTTTAAAATATATTTTGCCCCAAAAATATATTTGTTAAAAGTACCTTTTTGTAAACATCTTTCAACATATCTTTAAGTGAATATATTTTTGCCCATTTTTGTATATTTATAAATATTTTTTAAATTATTTTTGAAAATATATATTTTTTTGCTCTATTGGACTTCTCCAGCATTTATTAATCTTAGTTAATGTTCATTTTAACGTTTACTAATACATCTTTAAAATCAAAAGTTGTGTAACCTACTAACTAACATAAACAGCTATTATATTTGTTAGTTCATTTTAGATATGGAAGTAACTAATGTTAATAAAAGAGAAATTAGTTTTTTAGATATTATCATTTTTGTTATGTCCTTATACTTCATTTTGTTATTCTCTAAAATTAAATAATCCTTTGACAAATCCCGGAGACATTTTCTGTAATCTGTGTGTGAAAAGAGCTTAATATACAAGTTTCAATTGTTACATGTTTTCTTAGGAATTGAAAGTTTCACTATTCAGTCATGTGTAAAATCTCTTTGTTATAATCTTTCTCCAGGAAGTGCTCAAGAATGAAATAATAAATCAACACAGACAGCGCAGCATTTTTGTTAAGTCAACATATATTTTTATGTTACTTTAACTTAATAAAATTAAGTTAAACATTTCTAACTTGTTAAGTCAACTCATCATAGGTCAAAACTTAAAATAGAATGTATGTTTATGTCTTTTAACTTCAATTGAATTCTGTGTTGCTTATTTATTAGTTTGTCTCGCTTTAAACATCCATGAACATTACAGTAACATCAACTTCTGATGTCACATAAACAACGCAAAATGTCAACACAAGATGACACAACGAGTTTACAGTAATCCTCGACTGTGCGTTTACCTCATTCTGCCAAGGCACGGCCACACTTCCCGTGTTAAACTTAGTGTAGAAATCATTATCTGTCTCATTGAGGATCACTCCTTTAACAGTGGAGAACTGATCGATATCCAAGACATCTGCACAATAAACAGCTCTCGGCTGAAAGAGAGAAGAAAGTTGGATGAGAAAATAATGAATGTAATGAATTCAGTTTGAACATCAGGACTCACATCAGGAACAAACGGTGGTTTCACGCGGCCGGCCTCCAGTCTGGTGAAGTTGATGCTCTTGAAGAACGGATGAGCTTTAATATCTTCACATCCATTCCCAGACATACAGCCCAGTCTCTCCTTTGGGTTTTTGGCCAAAAGCTTCAATCAAACACAGATTTGTTATTGAAAATAAGAATAAATGATGCAACCAAATATTTACTTTTTGTTGCTTTTCATTACGATTATGCCATCAGTACAGGAAAACAATAGAAGACATAAATGCTGTGTGTTTCTGTATTAAACAAACTAATACTGATAAAAAGATTGTAATAGATCTGTGATATGTGGATTGTGCCCATTTACCAGAGTATAAAATATGGCCTTACGCTTTTGCAAATTGATTTCGTATGCTCATCAAACTTTTCCCCATAATTTTCGGTCATGTCCAGAACTCTCCTCTCCATCTCTTCTCTTGACACTCGCTCTTTGTGGATGCGAAAAGGAGGATTTCCAGCTGTCATCTCATAGATGAGACACCCAAGACCCCACCAGTCCACACTTACACCGTAGTGTTTGTTACTGATGACTTCTGGAGCTAAAGACAAATCATCAAAATAATACTTTAGTTACACCACAAACAATGCTGCTTAAAATGAAGTACAAAATTGTGATCTCCAAAATGTTTTTTACTTTGATGTGAAATGTGTCCTGGACATAATTTCATGAGATTCTTTCCATTAGCATGTTTATCAGACCAACTTATTTGATTTCGAGTCCAGATTCAGCTTTATTTGGATTACATATCTGGTAATATTTCATAAAAGTTGAATTAGTGAGTAGATTATTCATACCCATGTAACCCTGCGTGCCCACTCTGCCTTTCACAAGTCTTTCCTCTTTTAAGATAACAGCAAGTCCCAAATCAGATATCCGGATGTGACCTGTCAGACAGCACAATCTACATTAATTTACTAGGAAAAACGGAGAAGGAAATATTTACTTTATTTCCATGCTGCCGGCTACATAGCAACACTTTCATTTTCAGGCATTATTTTCAGATTGACATTTTAACGACTGTTAGTAACTGCTATTGTTAATAACCGTTCATGTAAGTAAATGAAAATTGTGACCCTGTCTAATAAATCCAGGCTACAGTCTCAAAATCTAATGATGAAAAGCATCAAAGTTAGATTTTTAATTATTGATTCTACTTTAATTTCAATCTTTGATGAGACTTTACTCAGCATGAAGTTAAAATAACTTATGCAAGTCAATTCAATTTTAAGTTTTGGCATGTGATAAGTTGCCATAACTTATGAAATTAAGTTGAAATTGTTTAAGTTTTTTTTAAGCCAAAGTGACAAAAATATATGTTGATTTGACAAAAATGCTGCATATTTTTTTACAATGTATGTATTATCAAGGTTATAATTTTACAAAATGTAGGATGATTTTAATGTAGGAAACAGTAAATACAAAAAATCTTTGCTGCCCAAAACATTTTTGTCAACTCAATAAAAGTTATTTTAACTTACAATTTTTTTATCTTGGCAAGAGATGTTATAACTTTGTTACAACTTATAAAATATAGTTGAAAGAAGTCAACTTCATTTTATAAGTGATAGCAAATCATCTCTTGTCCAGACAAATAATAGTAAGTTGACATGACTTAAAAATCTGAGTAAATTAAACAAACAATTTAATATTTTGTTGGGTTTTCACAAGCAATACAAACCTCTGAGTCTTGTACTGCTTGCATCGATCATTTGAATAATATTTTATTATTGTAAAACAGTGTTTAATGCCCTTCACATGCCCTTAATGCTTTAACAATTTCCTTGTTAGTGAATGTGAAAAAAGTTTTGGAGAAATGTTTCCTGGTTTTGAATGAACTTCATTTGAGCCAAAAATAGAACCCGTCAGGAAATTTGAGAAAGTAAAAAAGGTGGAGAAACACGTTTGGTCAGATTAGTTTTTTGTTTTTAAAGGATGTGTACATACCATCATCATCCAGCAGTATGTTCTCGGGCTTTAAATCTCTAATAGGATTGAAACACACCATTATTAGACCGACTCATTCTGTTGTCATGTTATTCACGGGCAAAGTTTCTAGAAAGTAGGTTGGGTCATTCTGTGTTATGGGTTTTCATTTGTATTGGAAATATCACAAACGTACCTGTAAATAATGGACTGTTGATGAAGGTGATCGAGACCGCAGAGGACCTCAGCAGCGTAAAATTTGACTCGGTCTTTCAAGAGCCCCTGTGGGCCCATGTTATAGATGTGAAACCTCAGATCTCCTCCGTTCATCAGCGTCAGTACCAGACAAAGAGCTTCTTTAGTCTCAAATGCGTACGCTAAACTGACCTATAACACAACCACAGCAATATCTAAAAAAAAATCTCATTAATAAACCAGTGAAAAATCTAAAGAAAGGCTTTTAGGATTTTATTTTTATGAGAATGAACCTTTGAGTTTTTCATGGGGCAGTTTCTCGGACAGGGTTAGGTTAAGCTAGGATTAGTCCTTAGTTATACAAGGACATTTCTGTAGTTTTTAAAAATATACTTTACTAAAAACATTACTGGTGTGCATCTTTAGACAAAACAGTGGCACTGATATATTTTAGGATTAGCTGTTTTCAGTTAAGACAGCTCAGACGTGCATTTTAATCTAGGCTTAAGCCTTGTCCATACGGCAATTTAAAATATATTTCAAAATAGCCAAAAAATATATTTGCTGAAATATATTTACAAATATGTTTATGTATATTTTATAAATACATACATTTTAAAGCATTAAAACATATATTTAGCCCTCCATATATTTCAATCCAGGGAAATATATTCACATCGGATTAGAAAAAAACTGTTTTTGTTACAAACCTGTAAACATTACAGTTTTAAAAAGGTTCAAATTAAATATATTCTTACCCTCAAAAATATACTTTATAAAATTAACTTGTATTTAGCATATATTTGGCAAAGAATACATTTTTGCCATATGGGTTGTAAAAAAAATCTAAAGTTTAGTTTCGTGTGCTCATATGAAACTTTCGTGTGCGCATGTGAAACTTTAAAACTTTAAAAGCGAAAGTTTCACGTGCGCATGTGATAGTTTCACGTGAGCACGCAAAAGTAAACGCGATAGTTTCACGTGCGCACGTGATAGTTTCACGTGAGCACGCAAAAGTAAACGCGATAGTTTCACGTGCACACGCAATAGTTTCACATGCACACGCAAAACTAAACTTTATTTAAAGTTGAAGCTTCAGGTCCCCTTAGGGGCTCCGTACCCTTGAAAAACATTTTGAAATATATGTTGATATATGAAGGTTAAAACTAAATCTATTTCCAAATGTCAAAATATATTCAATTGAGCTTTCTACAAAATGTATTTAGCATATATTAAATATATATTTTTGGCCAAAGAAAATAACAGCCTCATGCAAAGCATTTTGGGAACCAGAAATCCTCATCAACCTTTTTGTTTTTCCTTCAGATTTTGGTTTACAGAATGGTTTGCATGATGCTGTTATTTTAGTTTTATTGTTTTTAGAAAACAGTAAATCACACAAAAAATGACTTAAGCTGGGTTTACACAGACTGGGTCACAAATGCACTTGATTGTGGTGAAAATAATATCACAGTGGTCCTGAAATAAAGCTAAAATATCCTTTCTTATTTTTATTTCTTTAGATTCAGAGAGACATTTGAAGAAATATTGCATTAACTGGGATGTTGATGATAAATAACTCACCACAAATCTGCTGTTGACCCTTTCTAAAATCTGCTTCTCATTGAGGGCCATCGCTTCACCCTTCTGTTTCTTCACTCGCTTCTTCTCCAGTTTTTTACAGGCGTACATCTTCCCCGAGGCTCTCGCCTGATACGCACACACCTGCGACAACAGACATCTTACTGTCCCATCAGTCGAATCTAAATTTCAGTGCTGGATAACTAAACCTCCTTACACTCAAGTGTCCTTACCTCTCCAAACCCTCCTTTCCCCAAAACACGGTATTCTCGAAATGTGTCTCTGGTGATTGGCCGTCTGTGGAAGAAATTTCACAGTTTATACAAAACATTTTTATACAGTAACATATCTTTTTAAAAAAAATCATCATTTTCTTATCCTCATTTTGATCTAAACTTGCATGAATTTTTATTTCTCTGATGAACACAAAAGAGATATTTTGATAAATGATGGTAAGCACATCTGATTGTAAACATTGACTTCCAATAAAGAACTTTGAACTTGAACTTTAACCATTGACTTCCATAGTAGGAAAAACAAATATTATGGAAGTATTTTAATAAATGACGAAGAAGATATTTTGATAAATAATGGTAAGCACACAGATGATGGTACCCATTGAATTTCGTCGTATTTGTTTTTCCTAAGTAAATGGTTACAATAAACTGTGTGCTTACCATCATTTATCAAAATATCTTCTTTTGTGTTCTTCAAAATAAATAAACTTATACAGGTTTAGAAGTAGTACAACATAAGGATGAGAAAATTATGACACATGGGTGCACTTTAATCTAGATTTGAAACACACATGCTTGCAAGCTAGCTAAGAAATCATATTAAAGTTTGTGGTAAAATTATCAAGATAATGAGATCAAATCCAGAAGGAGATTGAAGCACACAAGATACATAAATAACACTGTAAAAAATGTGCTATATTTATGCAGCAGTTTGCCAACTTACTGTAGATTAATATTTATCTCAACCATTTGTTCAAAGAAAAAATAATATTAAACAAGTTTTTGTCTTGACAGAATAAAATAATTAAAAACAGCCTCATGCAAAGCATTCTGGGAACCAGAAATCCTCATCAACCTTTTTCTGATTTTGGTTCCCAGAAACGCTTTGCAAAATGCTGCACTTTTTTAAATAATTTTTTCCTGTAAGGATAAAGTCTTTTTAATGTTTAACGTTCATTTATTTTTTAACAAACTGTTAATAACATAAATAAATAACATCAATTTAACTACAGTAAGTTGCTGCCAAACAGCTGGCAGTAATACTGTCATTTATACAGACATTTTAACAGTGAAGGTACAAAAGTTTTTCTTTTTTTTAAAGTACACTTTGTACCTCAAACATAGTAATAACTTTAGAAATAGCTCTTTAAAAACCCCACAACAGTAAATTAAACTTTGGACAAAGTTGCACACAAAATAATGGATAAACACACATAAATGAGATATCTGTTTTACCTCTCAACCATCTTCCACTGCAGAAAGCGATCAAAGTACATGCTTTTCTGATACTCTGTGAATGGATCTCCACTCAGATACTCATGTAGGGCTCTTTCAGAAAACAAATGAAATCATCTTTAACTTTTAAACCCATCAATGATGACAGACACATGTGCAAAGAGTCATAAACGCTCATGAAACTGACTTTTCACAGTCGTTGAAGATGTCTTCAGAGGCGTCAACCTCCAGGTTGTATTTGCAGATCTGAAGTTGGTTGGATAAAATTTCCTTCACACTGTGAACAAACTGAACAGATTTATGAACTCACAAACGTGTTATATAGTTATAGTGAATTGATAGAAAAGTTATGTCCATAAAATAATTGAGATATTTCGTTTTAGATATTCATAAGAAAAGTACCTGTGAAGTGAGATACTTTGTGACAAGTTTATTGCCAAAGTTATTTCTCTTCTCATCAGGCGTGACCTCATATTCTTCCTGAGAGATAAATGCATAAACAAATCAACTCACATCACAGACAAATTGCTCCATGGAGTTAAATGAATGAGATAATAAACAATTTATTATCAGGCCATATGCATGCGTGATTTAATTCCAATGTTGAACAGAAGATACCATTGAATCCATGAGGTCAATGCAATACTGCAAATCAGGCTTCGTTGCACAGAAGAGTCGAAACAGTTGTTTGCCGATGGGCTGCTTCACACAAAGACTGTCATAATCTCGCTCTGACAGACAGAAAAGAAGACAGAATTGATTGAATGCATTTGATCATTTTTCTTAAAACAACTTACAAACAAGAAATGATAATATATAATATTCGTTTCTATTAGGGATGCACCGATATATTGGCCAATAATCGGTATCCAACTATTGGACATCGGCAAATTGTTTAAAAACAGCCGATTATAATCTGAAGGATCTCAGATCTCACAATGTGTGATTATTTTATATAACAGAATTGCAGTTTGTACACTATGCGCTTTTAGGATTTCATGACATCATAATTGAAAACTATCGGTAGATGTCATTTTTAGACATCGAATATCGGTATCGGCATGCAAGTTTTGTATTTGGGCATCGCTAATACAAAATATTTGGATGCTTTTCCAGCATCAGGCGGTTAAAATGCTTTTCAAGATATTTCAATCCATTAATATCTCACCGATGGTGTTCTCCAACTGTTTACACTCATTTATGTGTGGGAAACGCAGAAAGTCTCTCCATTTTCGGCTTCTTCCTTTGCGTTTTCCACCATTGCCTACTGAACAACATTAGACAGAAATAAAAAGAAAATGTTATACACCTTTAAAAAAAATTTTTTTCAATGCAATTATTACATGCTTTTATGCCCACGAGGATGTTTTTTTCTCCGAAAAGTGTGCTCATAGCTCAGTTGTGCAGCATTGTTTTAGATGTGCAAAGTTCATGGGTTTGTATCCTGGGGCAAATACATACTGACGAAACAGACACTCTTTTCAACAAAAATAAAGATGCTTCACGATGCCATAGAAGAAACTTTTATGGCTTAATGGATCAATAAGAAACCTTTCACATCCAAAAATCATTTTGTTTCAAAAAAGGTTCTTTAAATAATAGAATGGTATGAAAGAAATGACTTTATGAGCACTTTAAGCACCTTTATTTTTTAAAGAGAAGTTGCTTTGGATGAAAACTTTTGCCAAATGCATATCATGTAAAATGTAGGAAATCATCTATGTCGGGAGGCTTTAAAGAAGCCAAATACTGATCTGAGGAAGTTAGAGTTATCTTCTGAATCTAAAAACAATTGGGGGACTGTTTGGTAGGGCTGTCAACCAGTGTTGGGGGTAACGCATTAAAAGTAACGTGCATTACGTAACAATATTACTTTTCTGAAGTAACGAGTAAAGTAACGCATTACTTTTTAAATGTACAAATTAATATTTGAGTTACTTTTTTTTTTAAATAATGCAAGTTACTTTTTTAGTTTAATTAATTTGGTAAAAAAAATGCATGTAATGAATTAAACTAAACATAGTAACATTATGCACTTTATGCGTACACGCCTGTGTGGGAATAGTTTGAGTCAGAAACTGAGATGGCAGGCCAGAGCTCGACATTTTTGTGATGAAATATGCAATTTCTGAATGCAGAACTTTTCAGTCATAAAAAACACCTGCAAGGCCTGAAAGAGATCAACCCTCAGCCAAGAAAAAGTAACACAAAAGTAACTAAAAAGTAACGTAAGCATTACTTTCTATGAAATGTAACTAAGTAACGCAATTAGTTACTTTTTTTGGGAGTAAGTTCATGCATTACTTTTAAAAGTAACTTTCCCCCTAGGATCATTCATTTATTGAGTATTATTTGATGTTGATGTTCCCTAAAAGCAATTGTTTACGCAAACGAAAAGTGAATAACAACTACATCCCACCAAAGCTTTCATAAGTGGCTGTTAAAGCTAGACATGGAAATGAATGAGCTGTTTGCTGTGTTTACTATGATATTAATGTGTGCAATCTGTGTTGTGTTTAAACACCGGTTTGTTCACAGTAAAAATGAAAAAAAATCTACACCTTCGCAACATGAACCTGTGCTAAAAATAGCTGTGGGAATGAAGCTATATGGATGATGGAGATCAGGTATTGCGGGCCACACCTTTCAGCTAATGCAAGATGTGTTATATATTCTCATGTTCAAAAAATAAAACATATATAGAAGAGGCTTCATCATCTGAGTAACTACTGTATGAGACAAATGACTAATTAACTCCTTAATTACTAGGGAGTGTTGACAAAAAAAGTGTTTCATTTTGAAATGTTGACAGAACCCGTATGATGGGTTAAAAACAGCAACTAAATCTATATTTAGATCTCAGATAAAGCTGAATTGCAGGTTATACAGACACACACACACTTTGTGTTAAGTTAAAAGAAGTCCGACCTGTTTGTGATGCAAGAAAAGTATGACGTTAAATACATTGTATATCAGCTTTTGTCCGACGATGAGTATTCTAGTTTAGAGGTATAGGGACAAATGAAAATATGTTGAATGTGCTGTTTCCAGCTTCATCCTACCTATTATTTAGAGACAAGACTGAAAAACTTTTAAATAGCTTTTCATTCAGTGTTTTGAGTCACTGTGTGTCACAGAATCAGATGTTAAAGTATTTACTACAAATTTCAGTTGAAATGCGTCTCAGTGACAAATACAGATAAGCAGCACAATGGTTTGTGGTTACCATGTTTTACACTACCCATGTTTTTTTATTGTTTTAACTGTAGTAAACCATGGTTAATTTTTGTAAGGGTTTTTTGGTACCAGTTGGCAGCTATATGACTATTATTTTAAAGGCTGATATGACAAATGTAGCCCATAATAAAGCCCAAAAAATGTATATGAGGTCACAAAAGAGGCATGCTGCCAATTAGAAAATAATTAGGCAAGAAAATTATTATAATCTTTATTAGTCTTTAATTAAAAAAGTTTAAAATTGAGAAAGCAGGTCACACCATGGGTCATGTCAACCTTCCAAAAGTATTTCATGTCAACTACATGTTCATACAATATCGCTTTCAAGTTCATTTGGATTGAGGTTCTGTACTTTTCTTAGTTACTATGGCAAAACTAACTTTGTCTACAAGCATATTTTTAAATTCCTAAATATACTAGTCAACATTTGAAGTGGATCAAAACAGTTGATAAAAGTTGTCAAGAACAGATATTGAGTATTGAAGACAACTTTTATGTAAGGTTTTGATCCACTTCAAATGTGTAATTATCATTGTTTATTTATCAAACTGGTGAAAAAACAATACATGAAATATGAATTAATGTTCTTACCTTCTCGTGCTTTAATAAGTGCACAGTTTGCTACCATTGATTCAATTTCCATCTCTGCAGTGTGTGCCAATGCAAAAGTCAACCAAGTTGGGATTTCTGCATGTATTTCCCTCTTCGTTCCTAATGTGCATTTAGTGATCTCATATTTCTAAAAAATAAAAAAATGATCCATGCATGTTATTATAAAGACTTCCCGCGTGTGAATTTAATAACGAAAATGTGCATGTTGTTAGAGTAAAGTCATTCTTCGGCAAGTGTTCACTAACAAATGACGAGACTCAACTTACTTGTTCTGCATACATCAGTTCTGATGCGTGTAATCTCGTTTCACCGGTACAGGTGAGGCTGCGTCACTACTGTAAACTGTGACGTCACGCTTTCATTATAAACAAAATATAACTCCAAGACCACGTTCACTCGTCGCAATCATACCATTTCAGAAATTTGAGAAAAATGATTAAATCTGGCATTAAATAGTGTAGGCTACTTTAATTTATAAAAAGTATATTCTTTCTAATCAACCAAATTATTTTATTATGTTCATTACAAATAATTATCAGTGATTATATCTACGACACAGTATAATTTCCTTATAGTAACAGGACAATTTAATCCACTTATCATTTTTATAATCATAAAAAAACAATGTGGTTCCAGATTAGGTTCATTTCTGTGCTGTAATGTAGTTTAAATATATGAATATATCATGTAATTGGCGCCACCATCTGCTCTTCTGTGATCGTAGCACATAACAGACAAATCGTGTATACACCATATATGATATGACATAGAAAGCTTTTCAAATATATACAAATTATATATCTATATGTATTTTAATAAAAAAAAATAAAGGGAATAAAAAACGTCTTGTTTTTTTTAAAGAAATCGAAAATAATATTTGGATTAAATCCATATAGAAGGATCTATAGTCAGATATTGATTTAAACAATGTATTACTAATGTAAAAGTGAAGAACAACACTATATGAATGGCAACGTTTTAAATCACCTTGAATAAATTTG
Organism: Paramisgurnus dabryanus; assembly: GCF_030506205.2. Taxonomy (NCBI): domain Eukaryota; kingdom Metazoa; phylum Chordata; class Actinopteri; order Cypriniformes; family Cobitidae; genus Paramisgurnus; species Paramisgurnus dabryanus. The sequence continues at coordinate 1,579,904 of NC_133346.1, read as the reverse complement.
AATTTTATTACATTTTTAATGAGGCAAAATAATGGAACTTGAAAAGCCACTTCTTACTGCAAGATATAATTGAAAGAAAATTGCCTAAACTTAAAAACTTCACATAAAATAATGTTAAAAAAACATATTAAAGTCACATTAGATAACTTCACAGCTTCATTTGAACACTTTTAATAAACGCCCAGGTGAATAAATCCACTGGAATACCGTATGTCGACGTCAACCAGCGCTCTCCGAACAGCCAATCCGATGCCCTGCTTGCAGTACGCGTCAAACGCGCCAACCAATCACATCGAACCAGCAGCAGTCGCCCAACGTCATTGGATACCGGCGTCAATCCGGGCTCCGTCGTAAAGCCAGTTTAGCAGCCGAAAGGTACCAAGATGGCGGAGGTAAGTTGGAAAATAAGGGGAAGGCGTCGTATTTTGGCCGCCAATTTCTCTCACATCAGTGCATTATTTTGGCTTTTATTGATTTGATTGTATGTATTAAACGCTTATCTGTAGATAAAGGCCGGTTTGGGAAGGATTTGAGCGGTATTGGCCGTCTAATCTAATGGTGAAAGCGTCGAAGGGCCTCTGTAGCGTCGAGCGCTTTAGATCGGGCGTCCGTATTTAGCGTCAGATATGAGCAGCTCGATTCTCCTTTGCGCTGCTGTCGCTAAATTTGTATTATATTTTTATTTCTCACTATTTTTCACACTTTTTCTCTGTTACCAGAATACTCCGGTTTGATTTTACAAAGTAATGTAAGGAGTATTTTTTTCATTACTGCAGAACCGGGTTGATAGATGCTAAAAGTGACGACATTAAAACATTTCTGTGCTTTTTTTGCTATGTGATGTTATAGTGATTTTTAAAATTAAACACCGCTCTGTGTTTTGTTGATAACTTTTGTTGATTTCTGAAATGACTTGAGTTATTGACCCGTTGGTTTCGTTATATATACAATTTACAATGTGCAGTTATGTTGCGGTTTTTAAAATGAGTAAAAACGCAGATTTATTGATGTAATTGAGGTAAACATGAGGTATAACGATAACCAAATATTCCATAATATTTTTGTTTGAAACTGGAGGCTTTTGGCTTGTTTTATTCGCCTTGCAGCACTGAAGTTCGCAGCATTTGTAGGACAGCTAAAATAGCAAAAATAATACAATTATTTAATCCTAAATTATGTATCTACCTGAAAAATTACTATGGCAACTAGTTGCCTCCTAAATTGTTAGAACAGTTATTTTTGCTACTAGGGTTGCACAATTCCAAGAAGCTGGAATTGCTGGAAGGTTTCGTTTCATAGCTGGAAGGTTCCATGGGAATTTATGTGAATTAATGGGAATAAACTGGGAATTTGATGGGGGAAAAATGCAGAGTTGCCTATAACAGGGAATTTAATGTAGTTAAAAAATCTTGCAGCCTAATTTGTTCCAAACAATATTTAATACAATTTTAGTTGAATTTTTATCCCGCGTATTCCTCAGTCACATGGACACTGCTTACTAGAATGATTTCCGAAGGATTTTTGATAATAAAAAAAATCCAGGCTTGATGAGTGCAAGTATCAGGATTCTTTGATGAATAAAAAGTTAAAAATAAACTGTTTTATTCAAACAAAAAACTATTTATTTAAAATGAAAATCTTTTGTAACAATACACACTACCGTTTAAAAGTAAACGTTTTGCTCCATGTTCCCTTAGGGGCTCCGTAGCTTATAACCAAATAAAATGTTTGTTTATAATATAGTTTATAAGAATATCCCTACATTTTCAAATAATTCCCATTAAGTTCCCATGGAAAGTTTCAGAAAATTTTTCAGAAACTTTCCGCCTCTACTTGCTACAGTAAACCATGGTATTTTTAGCCACCGACATTAAAAGCACAAATAAAACAAAATAACAGATTTTTTATACTTCATAATAATTATATTGTTTATTTCCCATCAAATCTCACTTTTCTCTCTGTGTAATTTCAGGCTTCCTTTGGAAGTACAAGCCCAGGTAATTCATCCTCAATATCTGTTCAATCATATCTGAATGTTTTATCACACATTTACAGCTTTATCCTGTGACCTGTTTACAAAATGCATATGTTTAACTCGTTTCTTTTGTAATTATAATGATTTGATTATTTCAGTTGGCTCTTTGTCATCGGATGATCATGATTTTGACCCGACGGCTGAGATGCTGGTGCACGATTATGATGATGAGCAGACGTTAGAGGAAGAGGAGATGAGGGAATCGGATTCAAACGAAGGCTCAGAAATCGCAGATCTGGAGAAGGTTTGCCTTTATTTTTGGCCAATTAATGTGATTGCTGTTTTAAAAAAGGGTTTAGTTGAATTTAAGTGACAATTAGGGTTGCAAAGGGGTAAATTTCTGGAAACTTTCCATGGGAACTAAATCTGGGGAATTTTGGAAATATTCCAAATTGGTAATTTAATGGGAATTTATGGGAATTATTTGGAAATTACCCTGTTATAGACAACTCTTTCAAATTCACAGTTTATTCCCGTTAATTCCCATATATTCCCGTTAATTCCCACTAAATTTTATTTTGCCACCCTAGTGACAATCCACTTTTTATTTTTGTTGAATCTCATCTAAATCTGTTTGTCATAGGAGGGGAACATGCCGTTGGAGGAGTTGTTGGCTTTGTACAGATATGAAGCGGTGGACAGTGCTCTCGGGGGGTCGAGTGCGGACAGTTCCTCCGTCGAGCTGACCGACGAGCTGCCAGACATGACGTTAGATAAAGTAAGTTATTGACACACAGTAGTTAGTACAAGGACCATCTTATTGTATCATAACAACAATCAAATTGACAACACTTACACAAGTTCTGTATAGATTTTAGAGGTTAATAAGCTAGCAAAGTAAAAGTGGTCCCAAATTTTTTTAGCGTGCCCCTGTATGCCATTCATCAAAGGCTGTTGCTAATGTCCTTTTATCTCATAACAGGAGGAGATTGCTAAAGATCTTCTTTCTGGAGATGATGAAGAAACTCAGTCTTCTGCTGATGACCTCACACCGTCCGTAACATCACACGAAACCAACGATTTCTTCCCCAGAACTCTTCGCTGTAAGCACACAGTTGTTTTGTGACATAAACTCCATTCTGTTATTCAGATTCCTTGTTGAACTCAAATATTATTTTTTTAGCTAACGCCGTTTATGATGGCGACAAAGAATCTGAAGGTGAAGATGACGGTTTAAACCCTGAAGACTCTCGCAAGGTGAGGAAGAGCGTTTCATGCGCTGCTCTGAAGCTCAGTTTGTTACTGTCATAAAAATAGATACAAGTTTGTCTCATCTTGTTTAACAAAGTAATGCATGTGTTGAAGATGAGTTTATATTTTATCTGTTTTACAGGAAATCATGGTGGGATCTAATTATCAAGCAGAAATTCCTCCTCTTGCCTGTTATAATGAGCAGGATAAAGGTGAGAGATATTTAAACAGGTGCACATCCTCATATGTTTGTTTTATTAAGACCCCTGAAGCTAACTCTGTTCTGTTGTATTTATTATATTTATTAGTTTACGCAGATGAAGATCAACTGCTGTGGCAGCCAGATGTGTTGCCTGAGTCTAAAGTCAAGAGTTTCCTGCTAGATGCTGCTGTAGGTGTGGACGGAAAGACGGAGGCTAATGTTGATTGTTCTCTTGTCAAAGACAATGAGCAGGTAAACAATACAGACAAAGCAGAAATGCATTAGGTGGTTATTAACTACAAATAGATGAATAGCTTTGACTGAATAAAGATAGTGCTTTATTATTATAGCAGCTAGAAATGTAACCACGTATTAGGATATCAGGGAATTTAGTATAATACTTGCATTGCTTTACATTCTTGTTGAAGACTGTTTGTTTGAATGAGTATAAATCTTATCAAGATTTCTGTGTAATTTCCAAGATTTATCTGTGAGGAAGATTTATTTTAACAGTAGTGGTTTGGTTTCTCCAGGCTTTGTATGAGCTTTTGAAGTGCAACTACAACGTCCAGGAAGCTCTTGAACGATATCGCAAGAATGAAAAATCTTCAAAGGGTAAATATAAAGCTAAGTTATAAAATTAAACACAAGTCGGTGTTGATGGATTTAATAGTTTTGAACTATAATTGTATAATAGGTGAAATGCTTCCATGGTCTGAAGAAGAATGCAGGAATTTTGAGCATGCTCTTCTGTTATACGAGAAGAACTTCCATCTCATCCAGAAACACAAAGTAAGATGTCCACGCTTCTCTATTTAGATCATAAAAATAATCATTAGTAGCATTTGAGAAAGTTACTTAATCTTTATTCTCCATGTGATGTTTTTTAAGGTCACCACGAGGACGGTGGCCGAGTGTGTCGCATTTTACTACATGTGGAAGAAGTCCGAACGATTTGACTTTTTCGTCCAGCAAAACCGATTTGGGAAAAAGAAATACAGCAGCTATCCTGGCGTAACGTGAGTCCCTTCACTTCGGTTCAATGTGCATTGATTGTAGATGATTTCATTAGACAGAATGGGCTTTAAAAGTGCCTGCTTCTCTGTATGGTCTGTGTAGGGACCTGATGGACCGGCTGGTGGATGAAGCTGAAGGTTTGGTGGATGGGTCGGGATCTGTTTGTTCTTCTGGTAGTGGCAGGACAGAGCCAGCAACTGAGCAACAGCTGAATATCCTGAACTCCATCACAGCCAGTGACCTCTCCGGTACGTCCACACATCGCCACTAAACGCTTCTCATCACATGCTGATTATTACGGTTATACAGAAAATAGAAAGGGATTTCAGAGGAACTGCAGTTTGAAAA
>NC_133346.1:652500-674911 GCF_030506205.2 Paramisgurnus dabryanus | reverse complement strand
ATAATTCAAATCATCTGTGTGAACTAAACAGCACAGACACATCAATGATGCATGCAGTTCTTTTCCATACAAAGCTCCGTCTGATGGAAATCGTGTGTGTGTGTGTATGTGTGTGTGTGTGTGTGTGTGTGTGCGCGCGTGTGTGTGCGTGTGTGTGTATGCGTGTTCAAACAGAAAACAATCACAACTGATTCAATCTTCACTCTCAAGTTTGTAAAAGAAATAAAAACATATAAATCTGCTTCCCTCAGAAATGTGTCATTGCATTGGTTTGACAGTAACAGAGACAGTAACAGAGACAGTAACAGGGTATGAAAGTAACAGAGACAGTAACAGGGTTTGACGGTAACAGGGTATGAAAGTAACAGAGACAGTAACAGGGTTTGACGGTAACAGGGTTTTGACGGTAACAGGGTTTGACGGTAACAGGGTTTGACGGTAACAGGGTATGAAAGTAACAGAGACAGTAACAGGGTTTGACGGTAACAGGGTTTTGACGGTAACAGGGTTTGACGGTAACAGGGTTTGACGGTAACAGGGTTTGACGGTAACAGGGTTTGACGGTAACAGGGTTTGACGGTAACAGGGTATGAAAGTAACAGAGACAGTAACAGGGTTTGACGGTAACAGGGTTTTGACGGTAACAGGGTTTGACGGTAACAGGGTTTGACGGTAACAGGGTTTGACGGTAACAGGGTTTGACGGTAACAGGGTTTGACGGTAACAGGGTTTGACGGTAACAAGGTATGAAAGTAACAGAGACAGTAACAGGGTTTGACGGTAACAGGGTTTGACGGTAACAAAGATAGTAACAGGGTTTGACGGTAACAGGGTTTGACGGTAACAAAGATAGTAACAGGGTTTGACGGTAACTAGGGTTGGGTACCTTTCACATTTTTACCGGTACCGGTTCCGATGCTGGTACCTGGAATTCGATACCGGTACCCAGCGGTACCTTTTTCGGTACTTTAAGGGCGATTTATAGTCGTGCGTAGGTCCTACGGCGTAGCAGCGACGGCGTAGGTTCCGCGTCGGTTTTCATTTATACTTGTGCGTCGCCGTCCGCGTCGACGTGCAAACACCCGCGAAACAGCTGGTTGGCAGTAATCACGCGTGTATCCACAGTAGCAGCAGAAGTCGTCACAGAAGAAGAAGCTAAGCAAGTTAACCCACAAACGAAGAAAAAATAGCAACTTGTTGTGTATAATTTGAGAAGACCAGCAATGATGTAAGTAAATAAACAGCAACTTATGTTTCAGTTTGAGTTAAATCACTCCTCAACTTGACTCATCTTTGTTTTCACCGTCTCAAACGGAAATACCTATGACGCAGTTTTTTTTACCTGACGGGAGGGGTTCTGGTGGACCAATCACAGCGCTTACGGTCCGCGTAGAGCCGACGCGCTGTTAGAAATTTTGTGAGGTGCGCGTCAAGCTACGCAGAGCTATGCACAGGCTACGGATAGCCTACGCCGTAGCTACGCCGTAGGACCTACGCACGACTATAAATCGCCCTTTACTCTGACTTAAGTGACTTTCAGTGGACATAATAAGCACAAACCTCTCATTTTCAACATTTTGTTATTTATTTCGAAATGTTTAATAATACACACAATCTTTAAAAAAAAAAAACATCCTTATAACATCCAGGGCATATGGCTTACATATAAATAAAATAAATAAATAAAATATATAAGTAAGACAAATGATCAATGAACATAAACGTCCTAAAAGCAACATAAAAGTAAACTTTTATGTAGAAAACAATACTAGCAGTTGATTTTTAGAAAAATCAGCATGTTAACGTTCTCAGGTAAAAGCCATGACAGCAGTAGAGAACACTCGCTCTGAGGATGTAAAAGAGGACTGGACACAGAGATACTTTTTTGCCAATCTGGCCAGCATTGGCATTTGGTCTGCATCATCCGCATGTGGTTAAATGTGTTCGAACAGCCACACGGACTGCCTTCTCTCCTCCTATTTATCTAATCTGAGGTACTGAGGACAAAGTTTTACATCATTTCTGACTTTTAGCGTGAACACACAGTCCATAGGCTTTCATTGATAAAGCTAAAAGCGGCTGATCTCCGCAGTTTCATTTCGCGAACGTGTGAAAGTTGTGTGATCTTATTTCATTAATTGTGCTGAAAAATCTGAGAAAGCTCCAACATATTCATGTACAAAACAATGTGCAGCATGTTTACTTAAAACACAAGCATAGTATTAGTTCGCGTCCATTTAAACCCGTCATTACTCCAGCTTGCGTTAAAACGAAAGCAAAGGGACTTCCCCGCGGTCTCCACGGACCACCACTCAAAGTAATCAGGACAGAAGCGATCGAAAGTGGACAAAAGAGACGGACTGTTGTTGCTAAATACCAGGTGTAAAAAGAATTTGTCTCTCTCGTCCACTAGTGATCCGATCGACGAAAACGCATCTTAATAAGCTTTTATATAAGCTTAATAAGCTGTGCTTTTAAATACACACTGTGTTTAAATAAGTGCTTCCTCAGGTTGGATGTATTACCACTGCTTGCCTTGCACTTACTGTTACAAATATTACAAGTAGCATTGTCTGCATCATCCTTTGTGAAATTTAACCACATGTTAGATCGCTTTCTGTTAGCCATTTCACTAGTTCGCCTGCGCATTCAGGTCTTAATGATTAATGGTAAACAAACTTGGCTTGCTGTCCTCGAAGGGAGCTCTGTACCTGAGCTCTGAACTAGGGATGGGCACGAGTACTCGATTGCTCGAGTACTCGAACGTGGCATCGATGATCGATCACGAAAACGATGATCATGTGGGTTTATTAATTTATTTATTGTGGATATGGCGGCATTTGGATGTCTGGTTAGCATTACGAGCGCATATGGTAGTAAAGACTGGGTCTGGAGATGCGTGTTTGACGTCGTGTCAAGCTACGCAGACCGACGTATGACATCAGTAACATTACCATGCGTGATTCAAAAACAAACAGATAATTCCGCGCGACCGCACCGCAGAAACCCGCCGATCCGCGCAGCCCGCGAGCCCGCGAAGCCGGTCACACCTCACATCACTGAGGCACTATGGTTTAAAAGGATGTCGTGATTTTCGGAAATACAGTCAGTCAGGTGCAAAATGTACAGCGCCGTCAAAAGTTCAATGGATTATCATCTCATATTTAAACATCAAATGTCAAGAGATACCAGAGAGCCATACGAGCATTACCATTACATCTTGACTGAGGTAAGAGGACGACACGACACAGCTAAACGCTAAAATGATAGCAAAACACTTAAAGCTGCATAATGTTATGAAGCTTGAGCTTTGACTGGACGTGTTTAAAAGTGCGCCGTTTATGATGCACATCCACAAAGGGAGTTAAACTTTCCTTTCTTTTTTTTTTAGATAACTTGGTTGAAACCTTAGTTGAAGTCTTGCATTTTATGCAGATAGATGCACGTTGTACATTTATGTTGTATAAAGGCTTAATATTATGCAGAGTGCGTCAAATAGAAAGGGCTTCGGTTTGTGTTTATTAACCCTTTAGTTTCACTTCATCACGCAGCTTTTCTGTTAGAGGTTTCTGTTAAAAACATTTGATTAATTAGGAATCTAGTATGTGTTCATTGTTCTGTCAAAGTTTCTTCAAAATTAAGTTTTATTTGAGTGTTTTAATGAAAATATTTTCATTTTCACCATGACGTGTACGCCCCGCCCCTTTGATTGCCCCGCCCCCAGTTAATCGAGTACTCGTTCTTCAGACCTATGGATTAATCGAAATGAAAAAATGACATAAATGCACATCCCTACTCTGAACCTTCAGAGAGAGCGAACCTGAGGCTGGGGCTCGAGCCACAAGTTCAACCCCCCTGCAACGGAACTGCAAAGAGGAAGAAGGAGAGAGTGAAGGAGGAGATGGGGAGGAGGAGGGATGTCGGAAAAGAAAGCAGCTGGACAGGAAGGCCTGAAGGCTGCCTTATATACGCCCATGATGACGATGATTGACAGGCCTGAATGTTTAGGCTCCTCCCGAACCTACGTTTAGAACTGCATTAAGCAAGTTGCAAAGGGGTGTCACTTACCACACGATCTCTCTCGCGCGCGCGCACGCACACACACACACACGCTTTCGCTACGTACCAGACTCATACGGCGCGCTGACATGTTCTCTCAGGTACCGAAATTGAGCACCGATTGATTTTATGTGAATCGATACTGGGTAGTACCGACGCAATTCGGTCGGTGCCTATAAAAGTACCGAGGTCGGTACCCATCCCTAACGGTAACAGGGTTTGACAGTAACAGGGTTTGACAGTAACAGGGTTTGACGTTAACAGGGTTTACGCTGACTAATTCAGACAACAGGAAATCATGATTTTCGCCTATGGCACTTTTTATTGTTATTAGATTGTTATGGCCTGAAACACCCAAATTGTTAAAAAAAACTGAAAAAATAACATCTTTGGTTATACCAATTGTACCTGCAACCATATAATCACTCATGTGTCATAGCTAGAGAGCTTGAATATCACAGAGACCTGAGGATGGATTTAGAAAAAAACACTTAGCAACACTATGGCAACCACAGATGACCGAACAAGAATTACTCACATTTTTAACAGAAATTATCACATTTATTACTAACACTTGAAAGGAAAAAAATCAGTCTAAATGCCAAATTTCAATATGAACAAATACTTGCACAGTGCACACCGATAAATATCTTTTTTCAACACCATATTGATTTTCCAAACATTGTTTTCTTAAAAATCCTGTGGCCATCAGCAACAGAATCCCCTTAACAACACAACTACCTCTGTGTTCATCAATGCTTACCCACAATCCTCTGCTCTCATTGGCCTCACTCACTTCCTGCAATTAAAAGAGCGGAAGGCGGGGTCAAAGGTCAGCTAATACGCTCAAACTGCAGACAGAAACATAGCTGCAACAAACATCTGCAAACGACAAGATCATCTCTGAATTCTTACATCAGTGCGAGCGTCTGTCGTTCTCAGAGCCACGCTGCATGCGCGATATCTGCTCATTATTCAGAATCTGACCTTTGACCTCTACAAATCTAGACTTCACGTTTACCTCAGTGAAAAATCTCACACGACTACGTTCTGCATGAACATCAGACGCTTGTTAAATTCTCCCAGAAGCCCCTGGGCTATGCAGATTCAGAGCGGAGAGACGCGGTACAACAGATTCTTTTACTTTTCTCGGACACAAAGGCGCAGTGTTGAACAGCGTTAGTATGAACATCACACCTGATGGAAACTGTGTGTGTGTGTGTGTGTGTGTGTGTGTGTGTGTGTGTGTGTGTGTGTGTGTGTGTGTGTGTGTGTGTGTGTGTGTGTGTGTGTGTGTGTGTGTGTGTGTGTGGAGAGAGAGAGAGATCCTCCCAGCCGTTCAGAAACATTTACAACTACAAGAAGAGACACAGCAGCAAAAAACTTCATGCTAGAGGCGTTTATATCAAAAATATTTCAACAATTAAAAACAAACAATTGTCTCAACTAGTGCTTGACTGATAGAGGAAATATTTGGATCTTAAAGCTCACGTAACACACGCTGTTTCTGCATTTCTGATATTAATCTGGAGTACCTATGGAGTAGTATGACATCCTTTATATCTCTGAAGAGTCTTTAGTTTAATCAGATTTATAAAAGAAAGATTAGCTTTACCGAATCTTTCCGATAACGTACGAAAAAATGAAGAAGGAGGAGTTATAACACGGGAGGAGCGAGTACGAGTCATGCAACACTATACAACACTGTTTTAACTTATGATTCACTACATGTTCGTGTCATTTATATAATATACACGCGCCTATTTCCAACATAATACAGAAGTCTTACTTACCGCGTGTAACTCGTCATGAAAATCCACCGCATCAAACACACACACGCAAAACTCCGCTGCTAATCCGGATAATAAACTATATCCATTGTTTCCATAAGGCTGGATGTCTTCTCCTTACATCCAAAAACACACTTCTTGTTGTGCCATTGTTGACTTTTGAAATTAAACAAAGCTGAGTGGCGTGATAAGCTGTTAGCAAGCTCTAGCGTCTCCCGCTGACTGACGGCTGGGCGGGGTTTTTCAGGGGAAGTTTTCCGGCGGAAGCCCATATAAAGAAGTGATACGTATCGAAAACCCCTGAAACGTCAGTTAGAACCGTAATCGAAAAAAATTAGCCGAAACTTGTACGAACCCTGGCGAAGTGCATTCGGCACAGAAATACTCTGAAACACGCCCAACTGCATTTTTGACACTTTGCCTACATTTAGCATGAGGAAACAACTCTATAACTGTGTTAATAAGTCAGAATGCTTGAAATACCATTAAACCCCCCCTTTAAAGGAGTCATATTATAACACTTTGTAGGTGTGAGCAAAAATGTCCCGGTTTTGCGTGTGTCCTTTAAAATACAAATAAGCTGATAATGCAAACACTGATCACCATAATGGTGGTTTGTTGAAATTGAAACTCAATTAATATTCTCTCTCTCTTAAATGGCAGTGACTGTGACGGGGTTAGATATTACAATAATACCGACCTTAATCTGCACTAAGACTTGCTACCTACGTCACAAAAGTGGCAAATACTGGGTTGATCTTTTTTACATTATCTAGGTAAACAGAAGCAATTATAGCACTTAAACTTGAACAAAGGTTTTCACGCTATGACCCCTTTAAATCTGATCCAAGCAACAGCCGTGTTGAAGCTCAATACCTGGGTAAATGTTTTGTAAAATAAACATTCAGCATATTATACATTATTACAAATATCGGCCTTTTATCAGTCACACATAGACATCAGAAATTAAGCCTATAAATCAGTGCTAATGTTGTGATGTTTTTACACATGACCCTCAAAAGCTGTCAAGCTGGAGTGATGTAAGCAAGACCTCCAGCACATCCGCGACAGAGCCGTATTGTGGCGAGTTATTTTGCCGGAGTGAAATATAAGCAGTAAAACAGTGCCGGACCACTGGGTTTAATTCAAACAACCCAACAGCCGCCAAACCCAGACCACACAGACACACAGCAATGAGCACTTTCCCACACGCGGGCTTTTAAAGATCCCACCCAAAACACACATTGACTCTGTAATGGCATTCTCTCATTACAGTCCTGTATAAATGACTCCTGTAGCCACTGTCACTCAATAACACAAACCAACCATTTATCAGACACACAATACTCAACGGCACAGCGCTAAATCACAACACACAGGCCTGCGAAGATTTAAGAAGACACATTCACTGTAAAATCAAAGAAAGATGAGATGTGTTCATAACAAACGCTAACACAGATCTGATATCTGCTGCATGGATGAAGATCACAGGGTTTAGCTTTAAACTTGTATGTATTCGCTTTGACATCAGATGTATCACAGAAATTAAATATGCAAAAATATGCATGTGTGTGGAAAAACTACTGATGGCCAATAGCCTGCTAGTTCACTGTCATGAGCAACTACTAGTCATCAGTATATACTAATACACAATGCTCAGTAAGCCGTGATCTTCTGTTCTCAAGTGATGAACACATAAACACTCACAAACACTTTAATGATGGAGGACCAAAACAGACAGGGACTGACAAACACATTCATATTGAAAGATGAATCACTTTTATCACTTATACCACAGGGCTTTTGATTTCGTTATTATGATTGGTTGAGAATTGTTTTATGTAAAACACACACCTAACCTGTCAAATGTCTTAAAATAACCACCAGAGCAAAGTCTGTAGTATCTGTGGTATAAGAGGAATAATTGACTCCGGTCCTTTGAATTATAAAAGGAATAATTGACGACGGGCTGTTGAATTACCGTACTTTCCGGACTATAAGCTGCACTGGAGTATAAGCCGCATCATGCAAAAATGCGTCATTAAGACAAAATAACATATATAAGTCACAGTGGACTATACGTCGCGTTTATTAAAAAAATTATTTCACAAAATTCAAGCGGAAGAACAGACATTTAATCTGGAAAGGCAAGTTATTCAACTAAACAATAGCAGACAGAACAGCAGGCAGAATAGATGTCTGTACGTTAAAGTAATATTATCAGTTATTTAAACGATAAACCATAGCATACAGAACTTACCTGGAAGGTTGAATCGGCTAAATTAACCGAACAAGACAACTAGCGTGAAGTTTGCATACTCGTCATTCCACATCACTGAATCCATTGAATTACATAAATACAGAAGCAGCATATAGCGGACTCTCACGTCTGTAGACGGTAATGTCGTCTCTTGCCTCATAAATGTCAAAATTAATTCATACTGACTTACAAGGCGCACCTGACTATAAGACGCAGCACCAGCCAAGTCATGAAAAGAAAACGCGACTTATAGACCGAAAAATACGGTATTGGAAAATAATGCAGACCCAAGGTGGTAATGCAGCACGGCGTGAAGCAGAGTTATACCGCAGGTGTGCCATTATTTTCTAATAATTCAGAGGACCAGAATCAATTATTTCTCTTATACCACAAACTTTCCTCTGATGGTTATTTTAAGACATTTGTTGTGTGTTTTACAGAGGAATAACCAACATCCATGCAACATTTCTTAACCAATCAGAATAAAGCACTCAACAGCCCTGTGGTATAACTGAAAATAATGCACACCCGTGGTGTAACTCCGCTTTGCGTCGTACCACATTACCAACTTGGGTCTGCATTATTTTCCTATAATTCAATGGCACGTCATCAATTCCTCACACATTGCATCTCATCTCAATCTGCAGAGACAGCTAAAGAAATCCATTCAGAGGTCGAGGATTTAAAATCTAAAGAATGTCATAATATGGAGATACTGTTTGAGCATTTTAAGCTGTTTGATATTGTAACCAATGACACAAGGCTCAGTGGAAATGATCTGTTATTTAAACTAATAGAGGAGAGAGACTTATCTAAAAACAAGCTTCAAAAAGACAGAAAGAGTGATGAGGAAACTCATGAATAAAAGCATCAATAAACTGATGTAAATGATATTTAATTTGATATTCTTACCTTTTGGGTGTTTATTGAAATGTGATGCTCAGATTTGTCAACACACAGCAGCTCAACATCTGCACAAATACAAGACTTCATTAACACCAAAAATCACATCTGACAGAACATCTTTTATTGCGAAGTAAAACTTCTTTTAAAATCATTTAATCTGTATGTTAACACATCAACCAAACACAATAACGAGTTAAGTGTTTAGTGACACATTGATTATTTACAGTTTAAAAGTAAACCACATCACTTTATGATCTTTATCAAGTAACTGTTATTTAAACATCACAAACTAACTGTGTAGTATGTTGTAGTAAGGTTACGATGTTATAATCTAACTATGATCACAGAAGCACATTACAGTAACTTAAGTTAGATGACAACGAGAAAGCGACGCAACTTACAAATAGCCTACGATCCTGTGAACAACAACATGGATTGAGATAAATCAAGCATTTGTGTGTGTAGTAAATCACAGTGTTTCACACATTTACCTTCATTCACACGGGTCTGCTGAAGAAAACACAACCAACGATGAATTAATCGATAAAGTTTGATCGCGGAACTCCTTCAGTGCTGCTCGAGAAGAAGAAACGCTGCCTTGATTTCCCTCAGCCTGTGACTGTGAGAGAGCGCGCGAGAGACGGCGTGTGCGCGCGCGCGTAAAGCTCCAATCACTGACGGCAGAAATACACCTCAGAAATACACCAAAATAAAATAATACACCTCCTCCATCAGTCTTACGGTCTATAGTGTACACCTCCTTCATCATATACTGTAGTAAACACCTCAAAATAAAACAACACACCTCCTCCATCAGTCTTACAGTCTATAGTGTACACCTCCTTCATCATATACTGTCGTAAACACCTCAAAATAAAATAATACACCTCCTCCATCAGTCTTACAGTCTATAGTGTACACCTCCTTCATCATATACTGTAGTAAACACCTCAAAATAAAACATCACACCTCCTCCATCAGTCTCTTACGGTCTATAGTGTACACCTCCTTCATCATATACTGTAGTAAACACCTCAAAATAAAACAACACACCTCCTCCATCAGTCTTACAGTCTATAGTGTACACCTCCTTCATCATATACTGTCGTAAACACCTCAAAATAAAATAATACACCTCCTCCATCAGTCTTACAGTCTATAGTGTACACCTCCTTCATCATATACTGTAGTAAACACCTCAAAATAAAATAATACACCTCCTCCATCAGTCTTACGGTCTATAGTGTACACCTCCTTCATCATATACTGTAGTAAACACCTCAAAATAAAACAACACACCTCCTCCATCAGTCTTACAGTCTATAGTGTACACCTCCTTCATCATATACTGTCGTAAACACCTCAAAATAAAATAATACACCTCCTCCATCAGTCTTACGGTCTATAGTGTACACCTCCTTCATCATATACTGTAGTAAACACCTCAAAATAAAACAACACACCTCCTCCATCAGTCTTACAGTCTATAGTGTACACCTCCTTCATCATATACTGTAGTAAACACCTCAAAATAAAATAATACACCTCCTCCATCAGTCTTACGGTCTATAGTGTACACCTCCTTCATCATATACTGTAGTAAACACCTCAAAATAAAACAACACACCTCCTCCATCAGTCTTACAGTCTATAGTGTACACCTCCTTCATCATATACTGTCGTAAACACCTCAAAATAAAATAATACACCTCCTCCATCAGTCTCTTACGGTCTATAGTGTACACCTCCTTCATCATATACTGTAGTAAACACCTCAAAATAAAACATCACACCTCCTCCATCAGTCTCTTACGGTCTATAGTGTACACCTCCTGCATCATATACTGTCGTAAACACCTCAAAATAAAATAATACACCTCCTCCATCAGTCTTACAGTCTATAGTGTACACCTCTTTCCTTCATCATATACTACATGAAGTATACAGTATAATGCAGTAAAGTATGTAGGTTAAGTATTTAGTTTAGTAACAGAATGAAATACTGTATATTTCATGTGTATTGAGGTGTATTTGGTGTATTTTCCGTTGAAACCCCAAAAAATCCCCCTAACACTGCTCATAACAGTGAGATTTTCCCTGGATTTGGTTTGTTGTCAGTGAGTGAGATTCTGTCAGAAAGTTAAACTCCATGTGGGATATTCAACAAATCAATATTAACTTTTAATAACCAATAAAAACAATTATTGAACTCCTGAGACTCAAATGACTGAACAAAAAAGTTACAGTAGTAGACAGTACTACAGCACACTCATACCGTGGTACTTAAAGATTACTGTATATGACACTCTGAAGTATTTCATTAGTTACTATGGTATTGTTTATACTGTATTTAAAGGACATAATACCATGGTATCACGTCCAATAAACCTATACAATTTTAGCAAAAAACATAATTGTCACTAATAAATATAATAGTGAAAAATACATTTGCATTTTCTTGATGAGCGAAACGACCCAAGAAAATAAGTCTATTTTTTAGACCAAAAATGTAAGTGATTTTGTGCATAAAACAAGCAAAAAAAAAATAATCTGCCAATGGGGCAGGCAAAAAATTCAAGTAATTTCAAGAAAAATTCAAGAAAAATTTGCTTACCCCATTGGCAGATTTTTTTGCTTGTTTTATGCACAAAATCACTTAAATGTAATAGTTTTGGTCTAAAAACTATACTTATTTTCTTAGGTTGTTTTGCTCATCAAGATAAAACATCTTAATTTAGGAATTTTTAGATATTTTTACTGAAAACAACACAAAAATACTAAGATTTATTTTCTTGAAAATCATTTCTTGCAGTGTTGAATTATAAGAAAATGATGCACCTTGGGTGTGCATTATTTTCTTATAATTCAATGGCCCGTCGTCAATTATTCCTTACATATGAAACAGGAGTGCAGGATGTGTGGTTGTGTCATGGTTTAGAATCTGAGCTGCTATTACAGACATTGTGAGATCACTCTCAGGTAACACATCCTCTATATAATGACATCTAATGTTGTTTTTCATTTAAAAATCACTTAGAGTCTGATGTGAACACTGATTTTTATTATTTTATAGCGTATTACAGTTGAAAACACAAAGCTTAAAAAAAGTTCATGAACCATCAACCCCCTTATTAGATTAAAACTATAGTTCTAAAACATGATAACAGCTGTCGGAATGACTAACATACGTTTATCTCTTTACATGATCACACAGGCACAAATAAAGCTGAAGCCCATTATGAGACTGACCATTAAACAATATAAACCAAACACTGAATCAACCCATAAAGATCATCAGAGCCCACATAAAAAAAACATTAAATATCACTGTTCATCTTAAAGCCGTGCTATGAAATATGTGCAAAGCCCATGAAAAGCCCAGAAATCAAAAGTCCTGATCTAATAAATAACAGCAGCAGGAGAGGAGCGCTGGCTGATATACAGTAACAAACTTCCATTCATCTTACAGTCTGCAGGTCATTCATGTGCGACGTTTGAAAAATATATTATGAACTCATAGCCTCTTTTAAATACATGTGTAAAATAGAATAACAACTTCTGTAATGCAGATAACAGATAGACTGACATTATTTTCTCTTATGGCAATGTGTATTCTCAATCAAACTTTAAATCACATTATAGTCACCCAGAATAAAGACACATCCACAGTGTAACTTAATGGACCATTAAACCCCTTAACTGGTGCAGCCCTTTTGAGTGTGTGGGGGGTGATGTACCCCTTCAAATTAATTTAACTCTGGCATTGTTTTGGCCTAATCTTGGTCTTGTTTTTAGGAAGACTCCTTGAAGTGTCTGGAGGGGAAAATATTAAATAACTCTTCTTATAGCAGTTTACATCTATTGTAAAAAAAATAAATAAGGCAATAACGTATATATTTAATACATACACTTATCACAAAATTGAGGTTTGGATTACACTTATAGTGGCTTTACATACAACAGCCACTAGGTGTCATTGGTTTGCTGCATACTCAAATTAATAAATGACTGTCACTGCATTATTATTACTGCTAAAAGGTTTTGAAATATGAAAACTACATTCTTACACCGCAAAATTACATTTCTTAGTATTTTTGTCCAGTTTTCAGTCATTTGTGCTTAAAACAAACAAAAAAATTAAGTGTTTAAAAAAGTAAACTTATTTCAAGATTTTTTTCTTACCCCATTGGCAGATTTTTGTTTTTGCTTGCTTTAAGCACAAATTCACTTAAATTGAAAACTAATTTTCTTAGGTCAATTGAAGAAAATTCATCTTGATTTAAGATTATTAGATAATTGTACTGTTAACAAGACAAAAATACTAAGAAAGAAAATATTTTATTGTCATTTCAAAACTTTTGCCTTATTTTCATGTCATTTTGCTCATCAAGAAAATACATCTCTATTTAAGAATTTTTAAATATTTGTACTGAAAACAAGACAAAAATACTAAGTAAGAAAGGCGTTTTTTTG
Source organism: Paramisgurnus dabryanus (assembly GCF_030506205.2). Lineage (NCBI taxonomy): Eukaryota > Metazoa > Chordata > Actinopteri > Cypriniformes > Cobitidae > Paramisgurnus > Paramisgurnus dabryanus. The sequence continues at coordinate 661,423 of NC_133346.1, read as the reverse complement.
AAGTGTATATAGTTTGTCATGATTAAAATTTACATGCAAAACATTGAAGTAAACTCAGGTGTCCCACTAAGTGCCAGTTAAGGGGTTTTAAAACTGTTATGAAGGAAGGTCGATACCTCATTTAGGAAGTACATGAAAAACTGATTTAGGATCTGTCAGAATGTGATCTATCTTATCAGATTTCTCTAAAATTGCTTTTGCTGTTGAGTTGTTTTCATAAACGCACATTGAATTTTTTATTTATTTCGCATTAACATAGCCAAATAAATCTCAAATGTCAATTCTTGACACCACAATCAGCTTGTTCTCCATCTATTTTCATTGGCTATCGTACAACAGACGTGTGTTCAGAATTGGACGGTGTGAGCGTGTTTCTTGCACAAGGGCTTGTCTTTCTTGGAGAAGAAGGCTTGACCCTCTAAACTCTCAGTGCAGACCTACAAAAAATGAGATTGAAGAATGACTTAAAATACAAAACAAAGTCTCATGAGGTAATGTGATGAATGTTGAACTACCGAACAGACGAAACAGGTGTCGTGCCAGGTGAAGCCCAACGCCTCTAAGAATTTATCACCAGCTTCAATGGGGAAATCACAGCCGTGACAGCTGGTGCCAAAGAGAGTGTAGTAATCTGAACAAATGAGAAATCAGCAAATGAATCTCAGATTTCAATGAAGAGATCACTAAGCTGTAAAGATTTGACTGTTCTCAGATCAGTGTCAGTTGAATGGTTATAATGATGAATTCCAGCATTAATGAGCAGTCAGTGACAGCACTGTAATGAGTTCAGCGGTCTTGGGTCACGGGTGGGTTTATGGGTAATTGATCGCCCACAGGCTCTCTCACCTGTCTCACAGTACGGCTGTCCGTCCTCCAGGTGAAAGGTGTTGTTACGGATTGGCCTCTGGCAGGAGGCACACAGGAAACAGTAAACGTGCCAGGTTTGCTTCAGGGCATTGATGACTTCCTGTTAACGGATGAAAACTGCAGATTAATGGAGATCGCAGAGCACATCTGCTCTTACTTACACTGACTCTTACATGCTAGAGATGCTTTTAGGGGACATATCATGAAAATCTGTCTTCATGTTTAAGTGCTATAATTGGGTCTTCAGTGCTTCTATCAACCTAGAAAATGTGATAAAGATCAACCCACTAACTTAGTTTTGGTAAACCACTCTCTGTTAGCATGTGAAAAAATAGCTTATTGAAAATTGTCTCCCCTTGTGATATCAGAAATTGAGTTTCAATTTCCATTACAATTATGGTGATCAGTGTTTGCATTATCAGTTTATTTGCATTTTAAAGGGCACCGTAAAACAGCACATTTTTGCTCACACCTACAAAGTTATCTGTTGGGTATTTTGATCTAAAACTTCACATACGTACTCTTGGGACACAAAAAATTTATTTTACATATATATATATATTTATACTGGAAAATAGAAATTAAGACAGAAGTGTAATCAATAAATGGTGTCAATAAATGTGTAATGAGTTCGACTTGACAAGCTTATACTGCATCGTCATGTTTACATGGCCGTATTAATGTTTTATTTATATATATATATATATATATATAAAACAGTATATAAGCTTTGTTACTTAAAGCAATGACATTCAGACGTTTATAGATGTCACTTAAGTGCTGAAATATTTTTAAGTACTGCTGAAGTCCATTGAAAAGATCAAATGAATGAACAGATCTTCAGTAATGCCAAAAGCATGTTTAATCTTTCCACAGATAATTATTATCAGATAATCATTAATCCAGTGAGAAAATCTCCTTCATCTCTCTGCTCATGGCTTTTTGAAGTGCTAACAGTCACACATCTGATCGGCTCATGTCAGCTTCTTCAGATCTTATGATCCAGATTAAAGTTCACTGAGAATCACTCCGACTGATTCTGTTCTGGATTTATGTAATGGATCGATTCATTTACTAACATTACCATCTAAAATAACACTTGTATTAACTCTTTCTCCCCCTTGATGACTTATCTCGTCGCTTCTCTGTCAATGACAAGTGTTAACAGCAATCCATATTTCCCCTATTATCCACCAGGTGGTGCTCTTACCAAAATGTATCAAAATGTGCAAAAAAAGAAATACAAAGAAATGCAAATTAGGTGGATTTCCATAAAAAAAAAAATTTGAGCAAATGACGGTGGTATGGTATTGTTTAACCTAGTAACCAACAGTACATAAAACGCACACAGTGCTTAGAACATGGAGACAAGACTGCATTTAGATATGATTTGGCAAGTTATAAATGAACTAGCAGTGCAGCTTATAATTGCTAAACTGAATGCTGTGCACAGAAGAAGAAATGCAGAGTTTTTGATGCAGGCACTAACAGCAAGGGCATTGCGATGACGTCGAGCTGATACAGATACTGTAGACAATCAGTCATGTGGGTTTAATGTTTGCTACGTCTTTTTTTCATGAAAAACCACATCAAGCGACTGTATAAACTTAAAATTAAGGAATTTTTATTCAAAATTTGGTGTTTCCATTACTCGTTTCTTATGCACATAAAATCAGTTATTGCTGATGTAGTTGTAAAGTACCCGCGCATACCTATAGACTGAATAACCATCACATCACCGTTTTGCACATTTATGTCATTAACAAAGGAAACAATAACGCTGTCAGTTTTAAAAACTTGCACTTTGAACCTGTTAAACGACCCAAAGCACATAAAAACTTAAAAAACATGTAAATGAGCCCTAACTGTACTCACCCCTAAAATCTTTTGTTGACAGCGACAGCACTCGGGGGCAAAGAACTGCTCATAACAGTTCTCACAGAAGACAGACCCTCGTTCTTCTACAAATCCCAAATCCGCCAGTGAGGAGTGACAGTGAGCACAGGAAAACTCATCCTTATGCCAGGATTTACCCATGGCTACCAGGAACGGACCCCTGCAAAACAACACGCATATTATATTTACAGTAGTGATGACCACATCAGTCAGGTGTTGAGCTCCATGTTGTGTTTCACATGATATCAGAGCTGGACTGTGACACTGTGAAAACAGGCGTTTTAAGAGAGTCAATCTGTGATGTGATGGGAGTTATCTGTTCAGGTAATGTGAGGACAGGGTTACAAATCGGATGATTAGCTGAAAGGGAAAACAACAGACACTGTGGATATCAAATGGAGAAAATTGAGACTTTAAGCTTGGATGTCACGGGCACTTTCAGCAGGAGTCTAAGAGTCTGTGCCCGGGCCGCAGCGGTGTAACCTATACCAGAGCTCGTGATCTCCGGGGAATGAGCTATAACGGTCCAGTCGCAACTACTGAATGATGATAAACCTGCAGAGACCATCAACTCTTACTGTACTGAGAGAGAGAGAGAGAGAGAGAGAGAGGGGACTCTTTAGGGAGGTTTACGTGTTATTCAGGTCTTGGAGCTAGTGTAGTTGACTATGCCATCACTGACATGGACCACTCCTCCTTCAGTGCATTCACTGTCAAACAGCAAACCCCACTCTCTGACCATAACCAAACTAACATTTATATCAAAACACGTCACACACCAGAAAAAAACAGGTTGGAAACCTGCAAAATGTATCAGGTCCAGCAGAGATACAGATGGGGTCCAGACAGCCCAGACAAATTTATCCAAGCACTCAATTCAAAAGAACTAAAAAATTTAATAAATACATTTATTAATAAAACATTTGAAACAACTAAAGATGGTGTTAATTTGGCTACAAATGAAATAAATCACATATTTATAAAAGCAGCACAAAGAAGTGAATTAAAAAAGAAAGGCAAAAAGCATACTAAAAACAGACCAAAACATGAAAAATGGTTTGATTCAGAGTGCAAAACATTAAGGAAACAACTTCGAAAACTATCAAATCTGAAACATAAAGAACTAAACAACACAGACATCAGAACTGAATACTGTTCAAAACTAAAACAATATAAAGACACAATTAGAGTAAAAAAGCAACACCATCTAACCAAACATTTACAGGAAATAGAGCATTCAATAAACCAGAATCAGTTTTGGGACATGTGGAATAATCTGAGCACAACAAAACCACAAGACCTAACAATACAAGATGGAGAAATCTGGACAAAACATTTTGAAAATTTATATAAAGAAATTCCACCAAACCAACTCAATGACAATTATAATCTGATCAATTTAAATCTACAAACTTTTGAAGACACAATTAAAAATAATCAAAATCCACTTGATTTCCCAATTACACATGAAGAATTGACAAACAAACTCAAAAGCCAAAAATGTAAGAAATCTTGTGGTCCTGACAGCATTCTAGGTGAAATGCTGAAATACAGCACACCTGATCTGCAAACTGCTGTGCTCAAATTATTTAACATTGTAGTCAGTTCAGGCTGTTTTCCTGACATCTGGAGCCAAGGACTTATTACCCCAATTCATAAGAGTGGGAATAAATTAGACCCTAATAATTTCAGAGGCATTTGTGTGAGCAGTAATCTGGGGAAGTTATTTAGCTGTATTTTAAACAATAGAATTGTAAACTTCCTTACCGAACACAATGTCCTGAGTCCGAGTCAGATTGGCTTTCTTCCAAATTACAGAACAACCGACCACATCTATACCCTACACACCCTAATCAATAAACACGTCAAACAAACCAAAAACGGAAAAATATTTGCATGCTTTGTCGATTTCAAAAAAGCATTTGATTCTATTTGGCACAACGGATTATACTACAAACTTTTACAAAGTGGTGTAGGGGGTAAGGTTTATGATATTATAAAATCAATGTATTCAAATAACAAATGTGCAATACGAATTGGCAACAAACATACAAAATTCTTTACCCAGAAAAGAGGAGTACGGCAGGGCTGTAGCCTAAGTCCAACGCTGTTCAACACTTACATTAATGAACTAGCGGTGCAGTTGGACCAGTCGACAGGCCCTGGACTTACTCTACAAGACAAGAACATTAAGCTCTTGTTGTATGCAGATGACCTGGTGCTGCTGTCACCCACTGCACAGGGACTACAGCAGCACCTGGACCTGCTGGAGGACTATTGTCAGAACTGGGCCCTGGCAGTAAACCTAAAAAAGACCAATGTTATGGTCTTCCAGAAAAAGCCCAGATGTCAGGAACACAGATACCAGTTCAATCTAGGCAGCACCACCCTAGACCACACGATGCAGTACACTTACCTCGGTCTTATCATTACTGCATCGGGGAGTTTCAGTATGGCAGTGAATGCTCTCAAAGATAAAGCCCGAAGAGCTCTATATGCCATCAAGAAAAAATTCCAAAATATTGAAATACCAATTCCAATTTGGTGTAAAATCTTTGATAGTGTGATTCAGCCCATTGCGCTGTATGGAAGTGAGGTTTGGGGTCCACTCAGTGATCAGAGCTACACAAGATGGGACAAACATCCAACAGAAGCCCTACACACAGAATTCTGTAAACTCATCCTAAAATTACAAAGAAGGACACCCAATAATGCATGTAGGGCAGAATTAGGCCGATTCCCATTGATTATCAATATGCAAAAAAGATCCCTCAAATTCTGGATGCATCTAAAATCAAGTCCCACAGAATCGCTACATTTTAAAGCGTTACAAAGCCAAGAACTGAACCCTGAAAAAAATCCCCTCAGTAAGTTGGTTCTGAAGCTTACTAACCTGACTAACTTTACTAACACCAACCAGTCTCAAACCAGCACTGCTTCTCATCCAAACATTAAAATAAATCAAATTATTAAACAATCTAAAAATACTTATCTGGAACATTGGGATCAAGAAACTAAAACACAAAGTAAATTACAATTTTATCGAACTTTAAAATCAAATTATGAATTAGAAGAATATCTCCAAAGTGTCAAAGACACAAAGCAGAGACAGATCCTGACCAAGTACAGGCTCAGTGAGCACAGCCTAGCCATTGAGACGGGCAGACACAGAAAGAGCTGGTTACCCAGAGAGCAAAGGGTGTGTGTTCATTGTAGGACAGGAGAGATCGAGACAGAGATGCACTTCCTCCTTCACTGCCACAAATACAAAACTATAAGAGATCTCTACTTAAATAAATTCAGTAACTCAATAAAGAACTTTACCACCAAGACTGAAGTACAACAAATTAATATAATATTAGGAAAGGGACAAACAGCAGCACTGGCTGCTAGATACGTGTGGATGTGCCACAGCCTAAGGGACAGCAGGTAAATGTGTGTGTGTATAATGTGTATGTGTGTATGTATGCGTAATATGTATGTGGGTGAGTGTATGTGTGTGTGTGTGTGCGCGTGCATGCGTAATATGTGTATGTGTGTGTGTGTGTGTGTGTGTGTTTGTCTGACCTCAGTGTGTTTCCCTACTGTCCACCACAATAACCCTCAGTATGTGTGTGTATATATTAAAACATTGTAATGTCAAATGTTCAGACATGTTCTAATGTGTTATGATGTTAATTTAAAATGTTGATTTGATCATATTTTTTTCTTATTATACAGAAAATTTTTTTTTTTTCTTTTTTTTCTTTGTTTTTTTTTTTTTTTTTTTTTTTTTTTTTATATACCTATATACATGCTTTGGCAATATTGTATAATTTACAGTCATGCCAATAAAGCAAATGTGAATTGAATTGAATTGAGAGAGAGAGAGAGAGAGAGAGAGCAGCCTCACTGTCATGCCAAATGAATCAAACTCATGTTCCTCTGTAAATTAAACTTCACACTAGAGGAGATCTGACCGTCACATCAAAACTATTACAGACACTTTGAACTGAAAACCACACTAATCATTTAACCCTTGGAATAACAATAATCCTGACTTTTATCATGGGAATAAACACAAAATTCAATGCTTTCAAGATTGACTTTAAAAACAGAAGTATTGCAACATCTCTCTCCTCAAAACAACATAAGCCAGTCCTTACAGAAAAACGTTTTTTTTTTATTGTTGATCACAAAAAACCTTGATCTTGCGGCATGTTTTCTTAAAAAATGTGATGGAATATGCAGAATATTTACGCAATTTTATGCGATAGAATTGCAGGAACTTGCAAAAACTCTTTGCAGCTTTTGCAGCTTTTCAGTGATGTTGACATCTCATAATCACGTCACTCAGGGTTCCCACACTTTAGTTAATTTCAAATTCAAGGACCTTTCAAGAACTTTCCAGGTAAAATAACCTCAAATTCAAGGACTAAATGTGGGGACACATTTCAAGTGAGAGCAAGGTTACATTGTGTTACCTTTTAAGATACATTGTTACTGTTCCCTTTCGAGGGAACTTGCGCTGCGTCACTGTGGTGACACTTTGGGGACGCCTCCAGGGGTAAGTGCGTCTGAATGTGTATATCAAATTCAACCAATGGTGAGGCTTAACGACAAAGACAGGGTGACACAAGAGCCAGGAAGTATATCGCTATCTGAAATATTGCCAAAGACGGCGTTACAGGGACGCAGAAAGTATGGCAAGGGAGACGCAGCGTCTCGTTCCCTTCTCAGGGAACAACAGTTACATACGTAACCCGAGACGTTTTTATGTGTCAAACACAACTATGCAAAAAAGCATTTTGGTATGAATCAACATTCACATACAGAAGATATAAGCATTTAAAGTGAACAGTTTAGCACGTGTGCTTAAAAAGTCTAGAATTGTTAGGATATTGTCCTACACTACACAGAATAATAAAATAGATTCAAGCACTTTCAATGACCTGTATCTATGTATGTATATTTTCAAAAACTTCCCAGGGACTTAAATTTTCCTCTCCAGATTCACAAACTTTCAAGGATTTCAAGAACCCGTGGGAACCCCATGACTACAGGGCACATGGCTGCACTTGTGTGAAGTTAATGCAACAATTGTGAACTTTCTGCTAAGATATATGAGATTGTTGCTACGAAAATGCAGGGATTATGAAATCATGGAATCCCTGCATATTTCGTGCACGGAAATCTGCAATTTATGGTGCAAAAGTGCGGCATATTTGAAAAAATGCAGCCCGCATAAATATGTGGACTTTGGCTGATTATGCGCTGAATCATGCGATCGCATAATCGTTTTTATTTTTTTTGAGGGACTGATAAGAAGTAAGAATTGCTTTAAAGGATTACTCATTTTCATAATCATGATGGGAATTTATGAAATAAACATTGAAACATTAAAGGTCAAGTCATGTAAAGATACATTTGATCAGGAGTGAATGAGTAAACGGTGAGATTCACATGAATGTTTTTCATCTATGGAGTTGATCTGATACACTGTATTTACTCGTGTAACAGTCAGATGTTGTTTATTTGCTTTAAACTCTGCTCTTACACTTTTTCATAACGATTCCCAAGGGTAAACAAGGATGAAGAGTTTCATCTCACCTGATGATGGTGTTACAGTGGGCACACATGGGCGTGCGCGTGTCCGCTGGCATATGTTCGGCTCTTTGTACCAGTGTATCCTCTCCGTCTTTGGGGTTAGCTTTAGGCACAGGAGGATTCGGGCTTTTCTGATTGCTGTTGGTCACCCGTCCGAACGAGGGGCCCGTCTGTGGCACAGGTGCACCTGCTTTGGGAAATCCTAATCAAAGAGAAAAAGAGATTTTAATCTGGATGACCAGTCAGTGAACTGCACCCACAACAGGGTCTGTGTTACAGAAGACAAAACCGCGTGACAGCGCAGAAGAGCCGTAATGAGATCGGGCGATATTGTGCGCGGCTATGTACCGTGACCAAAGGTGATGGAGACTTCTAGTTAAGATATACCAACTCCGTCTCTACAGAAGGGCTCATCTCACTGGGGCTCGGAGGTCGGATCGTCTGCGGCCGGGACATCCACACCACACCGCCCCCAAACAATGGATTGATTTACTCAGTCCAGAAAAAAACACCACATTCCCAGAGCTACTGGAGACACCTGGCAAAATAATCCGCCCTTCTCCTGGAGCTCTGG
>NC_133346.1:642500-650000 GCF_030506205.2 Paramisgurnus dabryanus | reverse complement strand
GATTGAATTGAATTAAATTGAATGGGTACCATCAACTGTGTGCTTACCATCAGTTATCAAAATATTTTCTTTATCCTTTATCACAATACTTCCAAAATATTTTTTCCTACTATGGAAGTCAGTGGTCATTTACTGCTGTGTGTTTACCATCATTTCCCAAAATATATTTTTTGTGTTCATCAGAAGAAGAAAAAAAATCATACAGGTTTAGAACAACATGAGGATGAGGAAATCATGACAGAAATTTCATTTTAAAGTGAACTATCCCTTTAATTCAAGAAAAAATCAAGAAAATTTTTCTTACCCTATTGTAAGAAAAGCAAAAGTTTTAAGCAAAATTTCTCTTAAATTGTATATTTATTTGTTTAAAAACTAGACTTATTTTCTTAGGTCATTTTGCTCATAAAGAGAATTCATCTTGATTTAAGAATTTTTTGATATTTGTACTGAAAACAAGACAAAAATACTAAGTAGGAAAGTCATTACTTTGCAGTGTAAATGCTTAAGGTACACTGCAAAAAATATTTTCAAGAAAAAAGTTTCTTATTATTTTTGTCTTGTTAAAAATATCTAAAAATTCTTAAATTAAGATGCTTTTTTCTTAATGAGCAAAACGACCCAAGAAAATAAGTCTAGTTTTTTGACCAAAAATATCAAATTTAAGTTATTTTGTGCATAAAACAAGCAAAAAAATCTGCCAATGTTTCTTGAATTTAGTGTTTAAGAAAAATGTTCAAGATTTTTTGCTTACCCCATTGGCAGATTTTTTTGCTTGTTTGTTTGATATTTTTGGTCTAAAAACTAGACTTATTTTCTTGGGTCATCAAGAAACAGCATCTTAATTTAAGAATTTTTTGATATTTTTACTGAAAACAAGACAAAAATACTAATAATTTTTTTTCTTGAAAATCATTTTTTGTGGTGTAAATTTTGTGGTAATGAATAAATATATTTATATTTTTTGACTAAAAGCACATTTTCTTTTCACATTTTCATTACTGTATTGCCAAAAAATCATTAACGAATTATTCCACTTTCAGATAATTTCCTCGCCCCTATGTCATCCAAGAGGTTTCTGTCTTTCTTTGTTCAATCAAAAAGAATTGAAGTTTTTTAAGGAAAACATTTCAGGATTTTTCTCCATATAGTGGACCTCAACAGAAGTGTTTAAATGTCTTAAGGGAAGTTTGTAATTTGAGTAGATATCAGGAAACTGCGGCTCAGAGAAATGAAGCCCATATGCTGCATCACACATCCGGATGTCCTGTTCATTCTGCATGTCTTTGCTTAACGTTTATAATCTCACAGCTGCTGTCTGGAATCATTCAATGTTATGAGGATCCGTGACACTGATCTCAGTACTGCAGATCTCAGGAGCTGTGGGCATTTTTACAGGTCATTTAGATTCTGAGGAACTGTTCGACATACACAGAGAGATACCTGTGTTACCTTTGACAGAACGCCTGTCAACAACCTGCTCTTAAAAACCCTCATGATGGGTAAACACCAGACCTCCTCACTGCATTCCTAAACTACAGTAACACACATACAGTACAGACTGACACAGACCGCTTTAATAAGACCACAGTAAATATTTACCCATCAACCCTCCAGCAGCCTAAACCAAACCAACAACACCGCTGCTCACTTAAAACTCACACACAGAAAATATTTCATAAGAGCTCGACTGTGAACCTGTTATAGGTGTGTAATAAAACACACAAACATCTCTTTTGTATATAAACTTAAACCCTTTACAAAGTGCAGCAAGGGAAGGTGAGATATAAAAAAGCACAAGTCTGCCATCTACAGGACAAATGAGGAGTTGACGCTCACCACTGCCTTAGCATTACTGTATCAGTCAAACACAGACTTGTAACAGAATTGTAACTTGTCCAATGGTGAGAAAATTGGCAAAATAATTAGGATTTTTTTTATTCATCTTTGGCCAAGAATTTTCCTTTCGGTGCATCCCTAATAAGAATATATAATATTTTCACCGATGTGTCCAAATGTTTGACTTGTTTTTTTTACGGCTCACATCACATGTGTGTAATGAAACTGTAATGACCTGCAGTGTTTCCAGACTGCCAGTTTTTGGTTGTAGTCGATGGGACTCCGTTGCCCTGTCGAGGAGCTCCAGCAGGAGTTTTAGTCATGGTTTTCACTGAAGATGTCAGATGAGCGCTGGGCTGAACATCTACGGTTTCCTCCCTGATGAGAAATAAACAATAAGAGATAGGTTTAGTCTAATCAGACAGCTATAGCAGAACTAAATCACATTTCAGCTCCTGTCAGTAAATCCTAACGTGTGAATTTTGAAAGCAGATAATAGAAATCAGATCATGTCCACTCATCATTCACTTTTCTTATAACAGCAGCTCAAATAATCTTTAGTTGACTGATGAAACCTTCAGTAGATGTTACTGTCATCATATATCTGTCCCTGATTTAACACCTGATAGAAATAGAAATAGTTTGTTTTAAAAGTTTAAAAGTTATTCGTTTAATTTTCATGTCTCTATCATTCAAACTGCATTCTAACATCTGCTCACACTAGAGACGCACAGCAGCACAAAAAAAACTTCATTTAAAAAATGTTCTGGCTCTGACCCACTTCACAGGACAAACATGAACACATTGACCGCAAAAAAAACCCCAGACCTGTCAGCACAACACTTCTAGAAAAGTACCATAAATAAGTGTTATTTCAACAACTGAAATCACTGAAGAGACTGAGACATCCAAATAACCACACCAGCGGTCGTTGCACTTGACTACTTACATGACGTATTTCCTGTTTTTGACCCAAGTCTTGTAGTGGACGTGAAGATCTCAAGCGTGCATGTAGAATTATTCACACAACGGGACTTAATATGTGTAAAAATGCCAAAGTAGGTGGCAGGAATTTGCACCAAAACATATTCGTTTTTTATTTACTTTTAATTTATATTTAACATTTTTTAAGTTTTTCTCTAAATAAAATGAACACATTAATTCTCTGAAATTAACATTTTCTGAACTTAAAGATTATTATCTACACTTATGTGAAACTTTCAGAAGGAGAATAAATGTGGACCTGTAAAAAAACCTCTTCATTTTGTGCATGCAGCTTTATTAAAGTTTATTGTTTATTCAATAGTCCCTGAATAAACTTCACAATTAATGTTGCTTCTAATGATGTGATTAAAGCAGTTGCGGATGTTTTACAAAATACATAATGCAGTTTGCACCAATGAAATGTGCAACACTTTCTGTTAACAACCAAAATATGTAATATCCATTTATTAACTTACAATTAAACGTTTCTGTGACATCTCGCAAGGTTTAGGCAAAAGTCTCAAGATTTACATCCTGAACATGATGTATGATGGGATACGCTTAGCCTTGAATACCACTCTGAAGCGGTGGGTTTAGTGTGGGTTAAGGGCACTACACTTTCCCAGTTTTATGACATGGGACAAGGCGCGCTCTTAAGTGACCAAGATCACAAGTGTGGGTATTTGAACGCAGCCATAATCACTATAGAGACTGAATTACTGAATGAATCAGGTACAGTAACACAGCACTGAAATAAGAAATTATGCTTTTAAAGAAAATGAAACCTATTTTAGACCCTAACCCTAACATTATTTTTTAAATTTTCTTTTGACTCTTAAAGTATTGTTAATGCTATATATGCTATATCATAATGCAAAAATCACAAATCAAACCTCCACAAATAAGCCTCAGTTTAGGTAAAAGTTTAATATCAATGGGTCACTAATATGGATCAGTGTCGTCATCTAGTGGCCTTTAACAGTACTGAATCAGTTTCTCATTGATTGCAATCAAGTGAACTGAAGTATTAATGTATAATTCACATTTTACCACACATTACATATGGCTTTCTTTCAAATGAGTTACATTTTTTTCTCACTGTCTGGTGTGTGATTTAGTTCTGTGGGTGGATTTTTGTCCCTGGAGATAAATCTGACGATTAAACTTTGATGACAAGAGAAAGGCTGGACGGCCAGAAGGTGAAATTGATATTTGGCAATAATTTAAGATTAAAAACGTTCAGATTTTCTGTCATAAAGAGTGTGTAAAGGGTATATGTTATGAGCTTGAGAGGTCTGATCTGATAAAACATCAGATTATTATTATTATTATTATTATTGAATGATTGAACAGAAGTAAAGTTTTATTAACGCTCTGCTCTACAAGACAACATCTTAACCAATAACAGAAGGAGAAATCTTTTACTGTCATCATTGTTAAGTACTTTAAAAATATATATAAACTGTAAGATAACCGTCCACAATATCTATAGACATTTAAAAATATTATACACTGCAAAAAATGTTCGTCTTTTTTGAATGCACCTTCAGCCATTGATAATAAATTGAATTAACTTTCTTACACTGCAAAAAATTATTTTCAAGAAAAAATAAATAAATTAAGATGCTTTTTCTTGAAGTTTTTAGACAAAAAAATAAAAAACTAATTTTGTGCTTTTGTGCATGAAACAAGCAAAAAAAAAATCTGCCAATGGGGTAGGCAAATTTGTCTTGAATTTAGTGTTTACAAAAAATTTTCACGATTTTTGGCAATTTTTGCTTGTTTTAAGCACAAATTCACTTAGATTGAAAACTAGACTTATTTTCTTAGATAATTTTGCTCATGAAGAAAATTCATCATGATTTAAGATTATTAGATACTAATAATCTGTTAACAAAACAAAAATACCAAGAAAGAAAATATATTTTTGCAGCGTAAGACAAATTAGTTTCTAATTATTAAATGACATAACAAACAGTGTTGGGTAAGTTACTCAAAAAAAGTAATGAATTACTAGTTACTAATGACATCTTCAATCATGTTGCTTAATTAGATGACTGTACAAACGACTCTCTCCAAAAAGTATTAAATTACTTTCTAAATCCTATTGATACAAAGATAGGCTTGAAACATCTCAAATAAATCATATAAAAGTACATCAATTATTCTCACTATTAAGGTCCAATTCTCACTATTAACTAACTATAAACTACATTTACCTCAATATAGTCCTAATAACTGCTTATTAATACTTGGTAAAGTTTAAGTATTGGTAGGATTTGGTTAGGATTAAAAATGAAGAATAAGGTTTTTGCAGAATCAGGCATTAATATGTGATTGCTATGCAATCTAGTTAAAGGGATAGTTCGGCCAAAAACGATATTAAACCCATGATTTACTCACCCCCAAGCTGTCCGAGTTGAATATGTCCATCGTTTTTCAGACAAACACATTTTCGGATATTTTAGAAAATATTTTAGATCTTTCTGTTCATTAAATGTAATGTCACGGGGTCCAGCAATAGTCCACGACCTTCAAGTCTAAAAAAGTGCGTCCATCCTTCACAAATTAAATCCAAACGGCTCCAGGATGATAAACAAAGGTCTTCTGTGGGTAATCCGTGCGGTGTTGTTGTAGAAATATCCATATTTAAAATGTTATTAACGTTATAAACTACCTTCCGGTAGCGCCGCCATCTTAGACTCAGAAGAGAGTATTAGCGTAGTGTACGCACCTTTCTTAGTGACGTATGACAAATTCGGAGGGTGGGGGCACAGAGCAGCAGCAGAGAAACTCTGTACGCTGCGTAAGCTCTCATCCTGAATGCGGATCACTCCAAGATGGCGGCGCTACCGGAAGGTAGTTTATAACGTTAATAACATTTTAAATATGGATATTTCTACAACAACACCGCACGGATTACCCACAGAAGACCTTTGTTTATCATCCTGGAGCCGTTTGGATTTAATTTGTGAAGGATGGACGCACTTTTTTGGACTTGAAGGTCGTGGACTATTGCTGGACCCCGTGACATTACATTTAATGAACAGAAAGATCTAAAATATTTTCTAAAATATCCGAAAATGTGTTTGTCTGAAAAACGATGGACATATGCAACTCGGACAGCTTGGGGGTGAGTAAATCATGGGTTTAATATCGTTTTTGGCCGAACTATCCCTTTAAACCCAACACTGATTACAAGTTTGATATTAGTCACTGTCTCTAAATATATGATAATTAAAAACTAAAAGGTGAAATCTTGAGTTATTTCTGCGCTGCTTTACAATCAGAGGTCAGAAACTGAAATGAAGATAAAAGAGAAGCTACAGAGAGCGAGAGAAAGAAAAGCTTTATTTCAGCTTTCAGAAAGAAACAGACAGCAGAATCAATTCAGACAGATTTTGTGTGACACAATGAGAGGTGAACAAGATGAAAATAAGATAAGAATAAATACAGATCAGAACAAGTCATGCAGAAAGAGACAGCAATAAATGAGATTATCTTCAGTCTTTATCAACAGGTTTGTCTTTCTAGAAAACAAACCTTCTTCATTCAGACAGTCAAGCGCTCTCATACACCAACACAACGGCTTTCACTCAGTCACATGACTGTGTTACTGTGTGATTGACAGGCAGATTATTTCTCTTATATCAGACAGACGTCTACTAGACATTGAGCACACGGGCCGATACATCGTGATGCCAGTCTCTCAGTTTGTTGTACTGCGGCCGGACCAGCTCTGGGTCCACTTTATTCACCCTGATCATCCGTTCAGAGACAAAACAAACAGCAAATAAAAGGAAATACATGGGTTAATTTTGCTCTGTAGAATACAGAAAGAGACAAAACTACTAGAATTATAATGAACTACAGTGTCCAAAAAATGAGGCCTTTAAATCTCTCTTAAATATGGATAGTTCAATGCACATAATATTACGTTATAATATATTATATATAATATATTACTCTTTTAATAATGTTGTTTTTCTGTTGTTCGTGCCATATTTTAGTCATGATTTTTAAGGATGAGGGTTTATTCATGTTGGCATCTGTATAAATTATCTAGTTTATAGAAAGTGACTGATGAATTTGTGCTAAAATAACACATCAGTCTAACAGCCTTTAATCGTCTCTAAACAACATAAGCTTTAAAGGTTAAGTATTTTGTTTTCCTAACTACCGGTATGCATGATTTCCACATAATGAGCTGTAGTTTATTTGTGTTGTTTAACAGGTTTTTCCTCATACACACGACTTTTCAGTAAAGCTCACATTGTGTATTTGTAACAAACACTGAGTTTGTCCGTTTGATTCCTGAAACTGCTTTAAGGCACATGTTTTTCACATTTCCCCATAATGGGCACAGAAAACAACCCTGATTACCCACAATCCTATTTAATTACCAACAATTCCCTTAAGCAGGGAACGGTCTGAGACTTAACATGAAGCTCAGGCCAAACAGCAGAAGGGCTTTTTAGATGTGGTCTGTACTCACACACAGATCTGAAAATCATTTCAACTGAAACAAAGTGGACTAAAAAATATCACCAGATGGATTTATATCACCGTGAACTCACTTCTTTCCGGGCCGGTTCTCCTGGGCTTGATCTAAAGGACAGAAACAAGAGAGAGTTTAAGTTACAATGAAATTTTAACAAAGGTATAATGAGAACACAAGGA